>NC_140991.1:1844762-1901175 GCF_052327205.1 Somniosus microcephalus | reverse complement strand
CCCTCCCGGCCCCCAGAGACACAGTGCCCCCTCCCGGCCCCAAGAGACACAGCGCCCCCTCCCGGCCCCCAGAGACACAGTGCCCCCTCCCGGCCCCAAGAGACACAGCGCCCCCTCCCGGCCCCCAGAGACACAGTGCCCCCTCCAGGCCCAGAGACACAGAGCCCCCTCCCGGCCCGGTGACACAGCGCCCCCTCCTGGCCCCCGGAGACACGGCGCCTGCTCCCGGCCCGGAGACACAGCGCCCGCTCCCGGCCCGGAGACACAGCGCCCCCTCCAGGCCCAGAGACACAGAGCCCCCTCCCGGCCCACAGACACAGCGCCTCCCTCCCGGCCCGGAGACACAGCGCCCCCTCCCGGCCCGGTGACACAGAGCCCCCTCCCGGCCCGGTGACACAGCGCCCCCCTCCTGGCCCCCGGAGACACAGCGCCTCCTCCCGGCCCGGAGACACAGCGCCCGCTCCCGGCCCGGAGACACAGCGCCCCCTCCTGGCCCCCGGAGACACAGCGCCTCCTCCCGGCCCGGAGACACAGCGCCCCCTCCCGGCCCCCAGAGACACAGTGCCCCCTCCAGGCCCAGAGACACAGCGCCCCCTCCCGGCCCGGAGACACGGCGCCCCCTCCCGGCCCCCGGAGAAATATGACCCCCTACCAGCCCTCGGAGACACTGCGCCCCCTCCCAGCCCATAGAAACAGCGGCCCCTCCCGGCCCGGAGAGACACAGCGCCCCATCCCGGCCCGGACATTCAGCGCCCCCTCCCGGCCCACAGAAACAGCGCCCCCTCCCGGCCCGGAGAGACACAGCGCCGCCTCCCCGGCCCGGCCACTCAGCGCCCCCTCCCGGCCCAGAGACACAGCGCCCCCTCCCGGCCCAGAGGCACAGTGCCCCCTCCCGCCCAGAGACACAGTGCCCCTCCCAGCCCAGAGACACAGTGCCCCCTGCCGGTCCCCGGACACAGCGCCCCCTCCCGGCCCCCAGAGACACAATGCCCCCTCCCGGCCCCCGGAGATACAGCGGCCCCTCCCGGCCCGGGGACACAGCGCCCCCCACCCGGCCTGGAGACAAAGCGCCCCTCCTGGCCCCCGGAGACAAAGCGACACCTCCCAGCCCCCGGAGACACAGCGCCCCCTCCCGGCCCCCGGAGACACAGCGCCCCCTCCCGGCCCGGAGACATAGCGCCCCTGACCGACCCCGGAGACACAGCGTGCCCTCCCGGCCCCCGGAGACACAGCGCCCCCTCCCGGCCCACAGAGACATAGCACCCCCTCCCGGCCCGGAGACACAGCGACCCTCCCGGCCCCCAGAGACACAGCGCCCCCCTCCCGGCCCAGAGAGACACAGCGCCCCCTCCCGGTCCAGAGACACAGCGCCCCCTCCCGCCCCCCAGAGAGACAGCGCCCCCTCCCGGCCCCCAGACACAGTGCCCCATACCGGCCCGGAGACACAGCGCCCCCTCCCGGCCCGTAGACACAGCGCCCCCCTCCCGGCCCAGAGACACAGCGCCCCCTCCCGGCCCGGAGACACAGCGCCCCCTCCCGGCCCAGAGACACAGCGCCCCCTCCCAGCCCCGGAGACACAGCGCCCTCTCCCGGCCCGGAGGCACAGCGCCCCCTCCCGGCCCAGAGAGACACAGCACCCCCTCCCGACCCGGAGACACAACGTCCCCTCCCGACCCGGAAACACAGCGCCCCCTCCCGGCCCGGAGACACAGCACTCCCTCCCGGGGCCCAGAGAAACAACGCTCCCTCCCAGCCCCTAGAGACACAGCGCCCCCTCCTGGCCCCCAGAGACACAGCGCCCCCTCCCAGCCCGGAGACACAGCGCCCGCTCCCGGCCCCCAGACACAGCACCCCCCTCCCGGCTCCCAGAGACACAGCGCCCCCTCCCAACCCAGAGACACAGCGCACCCTCCAGGCCCGGAGAGACACATCGCCCCCTGCTGGCCCAGAGACACAGCGCCCCCTCCCGGCCCCCAGAGACACAGCGCCCCCTCCCGGCCCCCAGAGACACAGCGCCCCCTCCCGGCCCCCAGAGACACAGCGCCCCCTCCCGGCCCCCAGAGACACAGCGCACCCTCCCGGTCCCCGGACACAGCGCCCCCTCCCGGCCCAGAGACACAGCGCCCCCTCCCGGGGCTCAGAGACATAGCGCCCCCTCCCGGGGACCAGAGACACAGCGCCCCCTCCAGGCCCACAGACACAGCGCCTCCCTCCCGGCCCGGAGACACAGCGCCCCTTCCCGGCCCGGAGACACAGCGCCCCCTCCCGGCCCCCAGAGACACAGTGCCCCCCTCCAGGCCCAGAGACACAGCGCCCACTCCCGGCCCGGTGACACAGCGTCCCCTCCCGGCCCCCGGACACACAGCGCCCCCTCCCGCCCCCAGAGAAACAGTGCCCCCTCCGGCCCCCAGAGACACAGTGCCCCCTCCAGGCCCAGAGACACAGAGCCCCCTCCCGGCCCGGTGACACAGCGCCCCCTCCCGGCCCCCGGACACACAGCGGCCCCTCCCGGCCAAGAGACACAAAGCCCCCTCCCGGCCTGGTGACACAGCGCTCCCTCCCGGGGCCCAGTGACACAGCGCCCCCTCCCGGGGCCCAGAGACACAGCGCACACTCCCGACCCCAAGAGACACAGCGCCCCCTCCCGGCCCGGAGACACAGCGCCCCCTCCCGGCCCCCAGAGACACAGCGCCCCCTCCCGGCCCGGAGACACAGTGCCCCCTCCCGGCCTGGTGACACAGCGATCCCTACCGGGGCCCAGAGACACAGCGCTCCCTCCCGGGGCCCAGAGACACAGCGATCCCTACCGGGGCCCAAAGACACAGCGCTCCCTCCCGGGGCCCAAAGACACAGCGCTCCCTCCCGGGGCCCAAAGACACAGCGCTCCCTCCCGGCCCCCAGAGACACAGCGCACACTCCCGGCCCCCAGAGACACAGCGCCCCCACCCGGCCCGGAGACACAGTGCCCCCTCCCGGCCTGGTGACACAGCGCCCCCTCCCGGCCCCCCGGAGACACAGCGCCCCCTCCCGGCCCCCGGAGACACAGCGATCCCTACCGGGGCCCAGAGACACAGCGCTCCCTCCCGGGGCCCAAAGACACAGCGCTCCCTCCCGGGGCCCAAAGACACAGCGCTCCCTCCCGGGGCCCAAAGACACAGCGCTCCCTCCCGGGGCCCAAAGACACAGCGCTCCCTCCCGGCCCCCAGAGGACACAGCGCACACTCCCGGCCCCCAGAGACACAGCGCCCCCACCCGGCCCGGAGACACGGCGCCCCCTCCCGGCCCCCGGAGAAATATGACCCCCTACCAGCCCTCGGAGACACAGCGCCCCCTCCCGGCCCACAGAAACAGCGCCCCCTCCCGGCCCGGAGAGACACAGCGCCCCATCCCGGCCCGGACACTCAGCGCCCCCTCCCGGCCCACAGAAACAGCGCCCCCCCCCGGCCCGGAGAGACACAGCACCGCCTCCCGGCCCGGCCACTCAGCGCCCCCTCCCGGCCCAGAGGCACAGCGCCCTCTCCCAGCCCAGAGACACAATACAATAATACAATACAAATCGCTTTATTGGCATGATAAGGTACATCTTATGTTGCCAAAGCATCAAAATACATTTATGGTTGAGCACATAAACGCAGTTCTATTCATACAGTGTATAAACAGGTATATCCCTGAGTGTATAAATATACATTCGCCTTGTTTATATATACTCTTGTCTTAGTTTACTGGTTGTCCCTCTGTTCATGGCAAGCTGTAACATAGTGTGCCGCCAGTGTTACACAGCTTCTCTCCTCCCACAATGCCTCCTCCCAGCCCCTGGAGACACAGCGCCCCTCCCGGCCCAGAGAGGCACAGCACTCCCTCCCGGGGCCCAGAGAAACAACGCTCCCTCCCAGCCCCTAGAGACACAGCGCTCCCTCCTGGCCCCCAGAGACACAGCGACCCCTCCCGGCCCCCAGAGACACAGCGACCCCTCCCAGCCCAGAGACACAGCGACCCCTCCCAGCCCAGAGACACAGCGCCCCCTCCCGGCCCCCAGAGACACAGCGCCCCTCCCAGCCCGGAGACACAGCGCCCGCTCCCGGCCCCCGGACACATCACCCCCTCCCGGCTCCCAGAGACACAGCGCCCCCTCCCAGCCCAGAGACACAGCGACCCCTCCCAGCCCAGAGACACAGCGCCCCCTCCCCGGCCCCCAGAGACACAGCGCCCCCTCCCAGCCCGGAGACACAGCGCCCGCTCCCGGCCCCCGGACACATCACCCCCTCCCGGCTCCCAGAGACACAGCGCCCCCTCCCAGCCCAGAGACAAAGCGCCCCCTCCCAGCCCAGAGACACAGCGCCCCCTCCCGGCCCCCAGAGACACAGCGCCCCCTCCCAGCCCGGAGACACAGCGCCCGCTCCCGGCCCCCGGACACATCACCCCCTCCCGGCTCCCAGAGACACAGCGCCCCCTCCCGGCCCCCAGAGACACAGCGCCCCCCTCCCAGCCCCCAGAGACACAGCGCCCCCTCCCAGCCCAGAGACACAGCGACCCCTCCCAGCCCAGAGACACAGCGCCCCCTCCCAGCCCAGAGACACAGCGCCCCCTCCCGGCCCCCAGAGACACAGCGCCCCCTCCCAGCCCGGAGACACAGCGCCCGCTCCCGGCCCCCGGACACATCACCCCCTCCCGGCTCCCAGAGACACAGCGCCCCCTCCCGGCCCCCCAGAGACACAGCGCCCCCTCCCAGCCCCCAGAGACACAGCGCCCCCTCCCAGCCCGGAGAGGCACAGCGCCCCCTCCCAGCCCCCAGAGACACAGCGCCCCCTCCCGGCCCACAGACACAGCGCCCCCTCCCGGCCCGGAGACACAGCGCCCCCTCCCGGCCCGGAGACACAGCGCCCCCTCCCGGCCCGGAGAGGCACAGCGCCCCCTCCCGTCCCGGACACACAGCACCCCCTCCCGACCCGGAGACACAACGCCCCCTCCCAGCCCGGAGACACAGCGCCCCCTCCCGGCCCCCAGACACACAGCGGCCCCTCCCAGCCAAGAGACACAACGCCCCCCTCCCGACCCGGAGACACAGTGCCCCCTCCCGGCCCGGAGACACAGCGCGCCCTCCCGGCCCCCAGAGGCACAGCGCCCCCTCCCGGCCCAGGGAGACACAGCGCCCCCTCCCGGCCCAGGGAGACACAGCGCCCCCTCCCGGCCCCCAGAGAAACAGCGCCCCATCAGGGCCCAATGGAGACACAGCGCCCCCCTCCCGGCCCCCAGAGACACAGCGCCCCATCAGGGCCCAATGGAGACACAGCGCCCCCCTCCCGGCCCAGGGAGACATAGCGCCCCATCAGGGCCCAATGGAGACACAGCGCCCCCTCCCGGCCCCCAGAGGCACAGCGCCCCCTCCCGGCCCAGGGAGACACAGCGCCCCCTCCCGGCCCCCAGAGACACAGCGCCCCCCTCCCGGCCCCCAGAGACACAGCGCCCCCTCCCGGCCCAGGGAGACACAGCGCTCCCTCCCGGCCCAGGGAGACACAGCGCCCCATCAGGGCCCAATGGAGACACAGCGCCCCCTCCCGGCCCCCAGAGACACAGCGCTCCCTCCCGGCCCAGGGAGACACAGCGCCCCCTCCCGGCCCCCCAGAGACACAGCGCCCCCCTCCCGGCCCCCAGAGACACAGCGCCCCCTCCCGGCCCCCAGAGACACAGCGCCCCCTCCCGGCCCAGGGAGACATAGCGCCCCATCAGGGCCCAATGGAGGCACAGCGCCCCCTCCCGGCCCCCAGAGGCACAGCGCTCCCTCCCGGCCCAGGGAGACACAGCGCCCCCATCAGGGCCCAATGGAGACACAGCGCCCCCTCCCGGCCCCCAGAGGCACAGCGCTCCCTCCCGGCCCAGGGAGACACAGCGCCCCCTCCCGGCCCAGGGAGACACAGCGCCCCCTCCCGGCCCAGGGAGACATAGCGCTCCCTCCCGGCCCAGGGAGACACAGCGCCCCCTCCCGGCCCAGGGAGACACAGCGCCCCCTCCCGGCCCAGGGAGACACAGCGCCCCATCAGGGCCCAATGGAGACACAGCGCCCCCTCCCGGCCCGGAGACACAGCGCCCCCTCCCGGCCCGGATACACAGCGCCCCCTCCCGACCCCCGGAAACAGCACCCCCTCCGGGACCGGAGAGACACAGCGCCCCCCTCCCAGCCAGGAGAAACAGCGCCCCCCTCCTGGCCCACAGAGACACAGCGCCCCCTCCCGGCCCCCGGACACAGCGCCCACTCCCGGCCCTCGGTCACAGCGCCCCCTCCCGGCCCAGAGACACACAGCGCCCCCTCCCGGCCCATAGAGACACAGCGCCCCCTCCCAGCCCAGAGACACAGCGCCCCCTCCTGGCCCCCAGTAAGACAGCGCCCCCCTCCCGGCACCCAGACATAGCGCACCCTCCCGGCCCCTGGACACAGCGCACCCTCCCGGACCAGAGAGACACAGCGCCCCCTCCCGGTCCAGAGACACAGCGCCCCCTCCCGGCCCCCAGAGAGACAGCGCCCCCTCCCGGCCCCCAGACACAGCGCCCCATACCGGCCCGCAGAGACACAGCGCCCCCTCCCGGCCCGGAGACACAGCGCCCCCCTCCCCGGCCCAGAGACACAGCGCCCCCTCCCGGCCCCGGAGACACAATGCCCTCTCCCGGCCCGGAGGCACAGCGCCCCCTCCCGCCCAGAGACACAGTGCCCCTCCCGGCATGGAGACACAGCGCTCCATCCGGGCCCGGAGACACAGCGCCCCCTCCCGGTCCCCAGAGACACAGCGCCCCCTCCCGGCCCGGAGACACAGCGCCCCCTCCCGGTCCCCAGAGACACAGCGCCCCTTCCCGGTCCCCGGACACAGCGCCCTCTCCCGGCCCGGAGACACAGCGCCCCCACCCGGCCCCCAGAGACACAGCGCCCCCTCCAGACCCAGCGACACAGAGCCCCCTCCCGGCCCGGTGACACAGCGCCCCCTCCCGGCCCCCGGAGACACAGCGCCCCCTCCCGGCCCGGAGACACAGTGCCCCCTCCCGGCCCCCGGACACAGCGCCCCCTCCCGGCCCCCAGAGACACAGCGCCCCCTCCCGGCCCGGAGACACAGCGCTCCCTCCCGGGGCCCAGAGACACAGCGCTCCCTCCGGGGGCCCAGAGACACAGCGCCCCCTCCCAGCCCGGAGAGACACAGCGCCCCATCCCGGCCCGGACACTCAGCGCCCCCTCCCGGCCCACAGCAACAGCGCCCCCTCCCAGCCCACAGAAACAGCGCCCCCTCCCGGCCCGGAGAGACAGCGACCCCTCCTGGCCCAGAGACACAGCGCCCCCTTCCGGCCCAGAGACACACTGCCCCCTCCCGGTACACGGACACAGCGCCCCCTCCCAGCCCCCAGAGACACAATGCCCCCTCCCGGCCCCCGGAGATACAGCGGCCCCTCCCGGCCCGGGGACACAGCGCCTCCTCCCGGCCCCCAGAGACACAGCGCCCCCTCCCGGCCCCCAGGGATAAAGCGACCCCTCCAGGCCCGGAGAGACACAGCGCCCCCTCCCGGCCCAGAGACACAGCGCCCCCTCCCGGCCCAGAGACACACTGCCCCCTCCCGGTACCCGGACACAGCGCCCCCTCCCGGCCCCCAGAGACACAATGCCCCCTACGGGCCCCCGGAGACACAGCGCCCCCTCCCAGCCCAGAGACACAGCGCCCCCTCCCGGCCCTCAGAGACACAGCGCCCCCTCCTGGCCCCCGGACACAGCACACCCTCCCGGCCCCCAGAGACACAGCGCCCCCTCCCAGCCCCCAGTGACACAGCACCCGCTCCCGGCCCGGAGACACAGCGCCCCCTCCCGGCCCCCAGAGACACAGCGCCCCCTCCCGGCCCCCGGACACAGCGCCCCCTCCCGGCCCAGAGACACAGCGCCCCCTCCCGGGGTTCAGAGACACAGCGCCCCCTCCCGGCCCGGAGAGACACAGCGCCTCCTCCCGTCCCGGACACAGCGCCCTCTCCCGACCCGGAGACACAGCGCACCCTCCTGGCCCGGAGACACAGCGCCCCCTCCCGGCCCCCAGAGACACAGAGCCCCGTCCCAGCCCAGAGAGACACAGCACCCCCTCCCGACCCGGAGACACAGCGTCCCCTCCCGACCCGGAAACACAGCGCCCCCTCCCGGCCCGGAGGCACAGCACTCCCTCCTGGGGCCCAGAGAAACAGCGCTCCCTCCCAGCCCCTAGAGACACAGCGCCCCCTCCTGGGGCCCAGAGACACAGCGCTCCCTCCCGGGGCCCAGAGACACAGCGCCCCCTCCCGGCCCGGAGACACAGCGCCCCCTCCCGGCCCACAGACACAGCGCCCCCTCCCGTCCCGGACACACAGCGCCCCCTCCAGGCCCGGAGACACAGTGCCTGCTCCCGACCCCCGGAGACACAGCGCCCCCTCCCGGCCCGGAGACACAGCGCCCCCCTCCCGGCCTGGAGAGACACAGCGCCCCCTCCCGTCCCGGGCACACAGTGCCCCCTCCCGGCCAAGAGACACAACGCCCCCTCCCGACCCGGAGACACAGCGCCTCCTCCCGGCCCGGAGACAAAGCGCCACCTCCCGGTCCCCGGAGACAAAGCGCCCCCTCCCGGCCCGGAGACACAGCGCCCCCTCCCGGCCCGGGGAAACAGCGCCCCCTCCCGGCCCGGGGAAACAGCGTCCCCTCCCGCCCCCGGACACAGCTCCCCCTCCCGGCCCCCAGAGACACAGCGCCCCCTCCCAGCCCAGAGACACAGCGCCACCTCCCGGCCCCCAGAGACACAGCGCCTCCTCCCAGCCCGGGGAGACAGCGCCCGCTCCCGGCCCCCGGACACAGCACCCCCTCCCGGCTCCCAGAGACACAGTGCCCCCTCCCAGCCCAGAGACACAGCGCCCCCTCCAGGCTCGGAGAGACACATCGCCCCCTGCTGGCCCAGAGACACAGCGCCCCCTCCCGGTCCCCGGACACAGCGCCCCCTCCCGGCCCCCAGAGACACAGCGCCCCCTCCCGGTCCCCGGACACAGCGCCCCCTCCCGGCCCCCAGAGACACAGCGTCCCCTCCCGGGGCTCAGAAATACAGCGCCCCCTCCCGGCCCACAGACGCAGCGCCCGCTCCCGGCCAGGAGACACAGCGCCCCCTCCCGGCCCGGAGAGACACAGCGCCCACTCCCGTCCCGGACACACAGCGCCCCCTCCCGGCCCGGAGATACAGTGCCCGCTCCCGACCCCCGGAGACACAGCGCCCCCTCCCGGCCCGGAGAGACACAGCGCCCCCTCCCGTCCCGGACACACAGCGCCCCCTCCCGGCCAAGAGACACAACGCCCCCTCCCGACCCGGAGACACAGCGCCCCCTCCCGGCCCGGAGACACAGCGCCCCCTCCCGGCCCCCAGAGACACAGTGACCCTCCAGGCCCAGAGACACAGAGCCCCCTCCCGGCCCCCGGAGACACAGCGCTCCCTCCCGGGGCCCAGAGACACAGCGCACACTCCCGGCCCCCAGAGACACAGCGCCCCCTCCCGGCCCGGAGACACGGCGCCCCCTCCCGGCCCCCGGAGAAATATGACCCCCTACCAGCCCTCGGAGACACAGCGCCCCCTTCCGGCCCACAGAAACAGCGACCCCTCCCGGCCCAGAGACACAGCGCCCCCTCCCGGCCCAGAGACACAGTGGCCTCTCCCGGTCCCCGGACACAGCGCCCCCTCCCGGCCCCCGGAGATACAGCGGCCCCTCCCAGCCCGGGGACACAGCGCCTCCTCCCGGCCCGGAGACAAAGCGCCCCCTCCCGGCCCCCGGAGACAAAGCGCCCCCTCCCGGACCCCGGAGACACAGGGCCCCCTCCCGGCCCCCAGAGACACAGCCCAGAGACACAGCGCCCCCTCCCGGCCCGGAGAGACACAGCGCACACTCCCGGCCCGGAGACACATCGCCCTCTCCCGGCCCCCAGATACTCAGCGCCCCCTCCCGGCACCCGGAGACACAGCAGCCTCTCCCGGCCCCCGGAGACACAGCGCCCCCTCCCGGCCCGGAGACACAGCGCGGGGCCCCAGAGACACAGCACACCCTTCCAGCCCCTGGAGACACAGCGCCCCCTCCCGGCCCGAAGACACAGCGCCCCCTCCGGCCCCCGGTGACACAGCACCCCCTCCCGGCCCCCGGAGACACAGCGCCCCCTCCCGGCCCAGAGACACAGCGCCCCACCCAGCCCAGAGAAACAGCGCCCCATCCCGGCCCGGAGACACGGCGCCCCCTCTCGGCCCCCAGAGACACGGCGCCCCCTCTCGGCCCCCAGAGACACAGCGTCCCCTCCCGACCCCCGGACACAGCGACCCCTCCTGGCCCCCGGAGTCACAGCGCCCCCTCCCGGCCACCGGAGACGCAGCACCCTCTCCCGGCCCCCGGAGACACAGCGCCCCCTCCTGGCCCGGAGAAACAGCGCCCCCTCCCGGGCCCCGGAGACACAGTGCCCCCTCCTGGTTCCCGGACCGGAGACACAGCGCCCCCTCCCGGCACCCGGAGACACAGCGCCCCCTCCCGGACCAGAGAGACACAGCGCCCTGTCCCGGCCCAGAGACACAGCGCGCCATCCCGGCCCGGAGACACCCTCTCCCGTCCCCCGGAGAGACAGCGCCCCCTCCTGGCCCCCGGAGACACAGCGCCCCATCCTGGCCCCCGGAGACACAGCGCCCCCTCCCGGCCCAGAGACGCAGCGCCCCCTCCTGGCCACCGGAGACACAGCGCCCCCCTCCCGGCCCAGACACACAGCGCCCCCTCCCGGCCCCCAGAGACACAGCGTCCCCTCCCAGCCCAGAGACACAGCGCCCCCTCCAGGCCCGGAGAGACACATCGCCCCCTGCTGGCCCAGAGACACAGCGCCCCCTCCCGGCCCAGAGACACAGCGCCCCCTCCCGGGGCTCAGACACACAGCGCCCCCTCCCGGGGACCAGAGATACAGCGCCCCCTCCCGGCCCACAGACACAGCGCCCGCTCCCGGCCAGGAGACACAGCGCCCCCTGCCGGCCCGGAGAGACACAGCGCCCCCTCCCGGGGACCAGAGATACAGCGCCCCCTCCCGGCCCACAGACACAGCGCCCCCTCCCGTCCCGGACACACAGCGCCCCCTCCAGGCCCGGAGACACAGTGCCCGCTCCCGACCCCCGGAGACACAGCGCCCCCTCCCGGCCCGGAGACACAGCGCCCCCTCCCGGCCCGGAGAGACACAGCGCCCCCTCCCGTCCCGGGCACACAGTGCCCCCTCCCGGCCAAGAGACACAACGCCCCCTCCCGACCCGGAGACACAGCGCCTCCTCCCGGCCCGGAGACAAAGCGCCACCTCCCGGTCCCCGGAGACAAAGCGCCCCCTCCCGGCCCGGAGACACAGCGCCCCCTCCCGGCCCGGAGAGACACAACGCCCCCTCCCGACCCGGGGACACAGCGCCTCCTCCCGGCCCGGAGACAAAGCGCCACCTCCCGGTCCCCGGAGACAAAGCGCCCCCTCCCGGACCCCGGAGACACAGCGCCCCCTGCCGGACCCCGGAGACACAGCGCCCCCTCCCGTCCCCCAGAGACACAGCGACCCTCCCGGCCCCCAGAGACACAGCGCGCCCTCCCAGCCCAGAGACACAGCGCCCCCTCCTGGCCCCCGGAGACACAGCGCCCCCTCCCGGCCCCAGACACAGCGCCCCCTCCTGGCCCGGAGACACAGCGCCCCCTCCCGGCCCAGAGAGACACAGCGCCCCCTCCCGGCCCAGAGACACCCAGCGCCCCCTCTCGGCCCCCAGAGACACAGCGCCCCCTCCCGGCCCGGTAAACACAGCGCCCCCTCCCCGCCCAGAGATACAGCGCCCCCTCCCGGCCCACAGACACAGCGCCCGCTCCCGGCCAGGAGACACAGGGCCCCCTCCCGGCCCCCAGAGACACAGCCAAGAGACACAGCGCCCCCTCCCGGCCCGGAGAGACACAGCGCCCACTCCCGGCCCGGAGACACATCGCCCTCTCCCGGCCCCCAGATACTCAGCGCCCCCTCCCGGCACCCGGAGACACAGCAGCCTCTCCCGGCCCCCGGAGACACAGCGCCCCCTCCCGGCCCGGAGACACAGCGCGGGGCCCCAGAGACACAGCACACCCTTCCAGCCCCTGGAGACACAGCGCCCCCTCCCGGCCCGAAGACACAGCGCCCCCTCCGGCCCCCGGTGACACAGCACCCCCTCCCGGCCCCCGGAGACACAGCGCCCCCTCCCGGCCCAGAGACACAGCGCCCCACCCAGCCCAGAGAAACAGCGCCCCATCCCGGCCCGGAGACACGGCGCCCCCTCTCGGCCCCCAGAGACACGGCGCCCCCTCTCGGCCCCCAGAGACACAGCGTCCCCTCCCGACCCCCGGACACAGCGACCCCTCCTGGCCCCCGGAGTCACAGCGCCCCCTCCCGGCCACCGGAGACGCAGCACCCTCTCCCGGCCCCCGGAGACACAGCGCCCCCTCCTGGCCCGGAGAAACAGCGCCCCCTCCCGGGCCCCGGAGACACAGTGCCCCCTCCTGGTTCCCGGACCGGAGACACAGCGCCCCCTCCCGGCACCCGGAGACACAGCGCCCCCTCCCGGACCAGAGAGACACAGCGCCCTGTCCCGGCCCAGAGACACAGCGCGCCATCCCGGCCCGGAGACACCCTCTCCCGTCCCCCGGAGAGACAGCGCCCCCTCCTGGCCCCCGGAGACACAGCGCCCCATCCTGGCCCCCGGAGACACAGCGCCCCCTCCCGGCCCAGAGACGCAGCGCCCCCTCCTGGCCACCGGAGACACAGCGCCCCCCTCCCGGCCCAGACACACAGCGCCCCCTCCCGGCCCCCAGAGACACAGCGTCCCCTCCCAGCCCAGAGACACAGCGCCCCCTCCAGGCCCGGAGAGACACATCGCCCCCTGCTGGCCCAGAGACACAGCGCCCCCTCCCGGCCCAGAGACACAGCGCCCCCTCCCGGGGCTCAGACACACAGCGCCCCCTCCCGGGGACCAGAGATACAGCGCCCCCTCCCGGCCCACAGACACAGCGCCCGCTCCCGGCCAGGAGACACAGCGCCCCCTGCCGGCCCGGAGAGACACAGCGCCCCCTCCCGGGGACCAGAGATACAGCGCCCCCTCCCGGCCCACAGACACAGCGCCCCCTCCCGTCCCGGACACACAGCGCCCCCTCCAGGCCCGGAGACACAGTGCCCGCTCCCGACCCCCGGAGACACAGCGCCCCCTCCCGGCCCGGAGACACAGCGCCCCCTCCCGGCCCGGAGAGACACAGCGCCCCCTCCCGTCCCGGGCACACAGTGCCCCCTCCCGGCCAAGAGACACAACGCCCCCTCCCGACCCGGAGACACAGCGCCTCCTCCCGGCCCGGAGACAAAGCGCCACCTCCCGGTCCCCGGAGACAAAGCGCCCCCTCCCGGCCCGGAGACACAGCGCCCCCTCCCGGCCCGGAGAGACACAACGCCCCCTCCCGACCCGGGGACACAGCGCCTCCTCCCGGCCCGGAGACAAAGCGCCACCTCCCGGTCCCCGGAGACAAAGCGCCCCCTCCCGGACCCCGGAGACACAGCGCCCCCTGCCGGACCCCGGAGACACAGCGCCCCCTCCCGTCCCCCAGAGACACAGCGACCCTCCCGGCCCCCAGAGACACAGCGCGCCCTCCCAGCCCAGAGACACAGCGCCCCCTCCTGGCCCCCGGAGACACAGCGCCCCCTCCCGGCCCCAGACACAGCGCCCCCTCCTGGCCCGGAGACACAGCGCCCCCTCCCGGCCCAGAGAGACACAGCGCCCCCTCCCGGCCCAGAGACACCCAGCGCCCCCTCTCGGCCCCCAGAGACACAGCGCCCCCTCCCGGCCCGGTAAACACAGCGCCCCCTCCCCGCCCAGAGATACAGCGCCCCCTCCCGGCCCACAGACACAGCGCCCGCTCCCGGCCAGGAGACACAGCGCCCCCTGCCGGCCCGGAGAGACACAGCGCCCCCTCCCGGGGACCAGAGATACAGCGCCCCCTCCCGGCCCACAGACACAGCGCCCCCTCCCGTCCCGGACACACAGCGCCCCCTCCAGGCCCGGAGACACAGTGCCTGCTCCCGACCCCCGGAGACACAGCGCCCCCTCCCGGCCCGGAGACACAGCGCCCCCTCCCGGCCCGGAGAGACACAGCGCCCCCTCCCGTCCCGGGCACACAGTGCCCCCTCCCGGCCAAGAGACACAACGCCCCCTCCCGACCCGGAGACACAGCGCCTCCTCCCGGCCCGGAGACAAAGCGCCACCTCCCGGTCCCCGGAGACAAAGCGCCCCCTCCCGGCCCGGAGACACAGCGCCCCCTCCCGGCCCGGAGAGACACAACGCCCCCTCCCGACCCGGGGACACAGCGCCTCCTCCCGGCCCGGAGACAAAGCGCCACCTCCCGGTCCCCGGAGACAAAGCGCCCCCTCCCGGACCCCGGAGACACAGCGCCCCCTCCCGGACCCCGGAGACACAGCGCCCCCTCCCGTCCCCCAGAGACACAGCGCCCCCTCCCAGCCCCCAGAGACACAGCGCGCCCTCCCAGCCCAGAGACACAGCGCCCCCTCCTGGCCCCCGGAGACACAGCGCCCCCTCCCGGCCCCAGACACAGCGCCCCCTCCTGGCCCGGAGACACAGCGCCCCCTCCCGGCCCAGAGACACCCAGCGCCCCCTCTCGGCCCCCAGAGACACAGCGCCCCCTCCCGGCCCGGTAAACACAGCGCCCCCTCCCGGCCCCCGGACGCAGCGCCCCCTCCCGCCCCAGAGACAGATCGCCCCTTCCCGGCCCAGTGACACAGCGCCCCCTCCCGGCCCCCAGAGACACAGCGCCCCCTCCCAGCCCCCAGAGACACAGCGCCCCCTCCCGGCCCCCAGAGACACAGCGCCCCCTCCCAGCCCCCAGAGACACAGCGCCCCCTCCCGGCCCGGTAAACACAGCGCCCCCTCCCGGCCCCCAGAGACACAGCGCCCCCTCCCAGCCCCCAGAGACACAGCGCCCCCTCCCGGCCCCCAGAGACACAGCGCCCCCTCCCAGCCCCCAGAGACACAGCGCCCACTCCCGGCCCGGAGACACATCGCCCCCTCCCGGCCCGGAGACACAGCGCGGGGCCCTGGAGACACAGCACACCCTCCCAGCCCAGAGACACAGCGCCCCCTCTCGGCCCCCAGAGACACAGCGCCCCCTCCCGGCCCCCGGACACAGCGCCCCCCCCGGCCCCCGGAGTCACAGCACCCTCTCCCGGCCCCCGGAGACACAGCACCCCCTCCCGGTCACCGGAGACACAGCACCCTCTCCCGGCCCCCGGAGACACAGCACCCCCTCCCGGTCACCGGAGACACAGCACCCTCTCCCGGCCCCCGGAGACACAGCACCCTCTCCCGGCCCCCGGAGACACAGTGCCCCCTCCTGGTTCCTGGACCGGAGACACAGCGCCCCCTCCCGGCCCAGAGATATAGCGCGCCATCCCGGCCCGGAGACACCCTCTCCCGGCCCCCGGAGACACAGCGCCCCCTCCTGGCCCCCAGAGACACAGCGCCCCATCCCGGCCCCCGGAGACACAGCGCCCTCTCCCGGCCCAGAGACACAGCGCCCCCTCCTGGCCACCGGAGACACAGCGCCCCCCTCCCGGCCCAGACACACAGCGCCCCCTCCCGGCCCCCAGAGGCACTGCGCCCCCTCCCGGCCCAGAGACCCAGCGCCCCCTCCCGGCCCCCAGAGACACAGCGCCCCCTCCCGGCCCCCGGAGACACAGCGCCCCCTCCCGGCCCAGAGACACAGCGCCCCCTCCCGGCCCAGAGACACAGCGCCCGCTCCCGGCCCCCGGAGACACAGTGCCCCCTCCCGGCCCAGAGACACAGCGCCTGCTCCCTGCCCCTGGACACAGCGCCCCCTCCCGGCCCAATATTACCAAACCACAGACCATTCCTTCCTTGATGTCCCCACCCTCGATTGCCCCAATAGCCACTAACCCTTGAACCCACACTCTGACCTATCACTTACCCAAACCGCCTTGTGTCTATAAGTGATGAGGGTTAAACATTTCAGCCAATGGGTAAAAGAATATGTACAAATTCTACATTTTTCACTGTATAATGGCCACATGGAATTTTCCAGAATGGCATTAACAGGAATAGAATTTGAGTTTGTGAGTGCTGTAAACGAGTGGCTGCACCCTGCTCTCAGATCCAGCTTTGTGTAAACTCACTTATTGTCACTGAACAGGATTTCCCCATGTTCCGTGAGCAGCACCTTGGGAGATCAGCTCCTAGGAGTCTCAGTCTGAAATATCTGTATGTCACGCCTCCGTGCCACACCGCAGGGTCATAAGAACATAAGAACATAAGACGTAGGAGCAGGAGTCGGTCATTCGGCCCCTCGAGCCTGCTCCGCCATTCAATAAGATCATGGCTGATCTGATCTTGGCCTCAACTCCACTTCCCTGCCCGCTCCCCATAACCCTCGAGTCCCTTATCATTCAAAAATCTGTCTATCTCCACCTTAAATATATTCAATGACCCCAGCCTCCACAGCTCTCTGGGGAAGAGAACGCCAAAGATTCACAACCCTCTGAGAGAAGAAATTCCTCCTCATCTCCGTTTTAAATGGGTGACCCCTTGTTCTGAAACAATGACCACTTGTTCTAGATTGCCTTATGCCTCAGTGTCACACCACAGCGTCATGCTTCAGAGTCACACCGCGATGTCACCTCAGTGTCACACCACGATGTCACGCCTCAGTGTCACACCACAGCCTCACGCCTCATTGTCACAACGCACTGTCACCTCAGTGTCACACCGCGATGTCACCTCAGTGTCACACTGCGATGTCACGCCTCAGTGTCACACCACAGCCTCACGCCTCATTGTCACAACGCACTGTCACCTCAGTGTCACACCGCGATGTCACCTCAGTGTCACACTGCGATGTCACGCCTCAGAGTCACACCACGTCATCATGCTTCAGAGTCACACCGCGATGTCACCTCAGTGTCACACTGCGATATCACGCCTCAGAGTCACACCACGGCGTCATGCTTCAGAGTCACACCGCAATGTCACCTCAGTGTCACACTGCGCTATCACACCTCAGTGTCACACCACGATGTCACGTCTCAGTGTCACTCCGCAGTGTCACGCCTCAGTGTCACACCACAGCCTCACGCCTCATTGTCACAACGCGCTGTCACCTCAGTGTCACACCACGATGTCATGCCTCAGTGTCACACCACAGCCTCACGCCTCATTGTCACAATGCGCTGTCATGCCTCAGTGTCACACTGTGATGTCACATCTCAGTCAGAACGCGCTCACGCCTCAGTGTCACACCACAATGTCGCACCTCAGTGTCACTCTGCGATGTCACGCCTCAGTGTCATGCCTCAGAGTCACACCGCAATGGCACACCGCAATGGCACGCCTCAGTGTCACACCACGATGTCACACCTCAGTGTCACACCGTGATGTCACGCCTCAGTGTCACACCACAGCCTCACACCTCAGTGTCATGCCATAGTGTCACCCTGGGATGTCAGACCTCAGTGACACAACGAGGTGATGTCTCAGTGTCACACCAGGATGCCAGACATCAGTGGCACACCACGATGTCACACATCAGTGTCACGCCTCAGTATCACTTCATGGTGTCACGCCTCAGTGCCACACCGTGATGCCACACCTCACTGTCATGCCTCAGTATCACACTGTGATGTTACACCTCAGTGTCACACTGCGATGTCAAGCCTCAATGTCACACAGCGATGTCACGGCACAGCATCACTCTGCGATATCACGCCTCAGTGTCATGCTGGGATGTCACGCCTCAGTGACACACTGGTATGTCACTCCTCAGTATCACACCAGTGAGTTAGTATTAAAATTTTTATAGTGTAGGCTGAAAATTCTGTGTAGTCCGGGCTGGGATACAATGTACCCGGCCATTCACCTCCACCCTGGCACCTGACCCCTGACCCCCAGCCACAGCCCCCCAACCCCGGCCACCGATCCCAGGCCCTGACCCCTAGCCATGGCCCCTGACCCCCAGCCATGGCCCCTGACCCCCCAGCCACGGCCCCTGACCCCCCAAACCCTGACCCCCAGCCACGGCCCCCCAAACCCCAGACCCGATCCCTGGCCCCTGACCCCCCAGCCATGGCCCCTGACCCCCAGCCATGGCCCCTGACCCCCCAGCCATGGCCCCTGACCCCTCAGCCATGGCCCCTGACCCCCCAAACCCTGACCCCCAGCCACGACCCCCAACCCCCAGTCCCCGATCCCTGGCCCCTGACTCCTCAGCCATGGCCTCTGACCCCCAGCCATGGCCCCTGACCCCCCCAGCCATGGCCCCTGACCCCCCAAACCCTGACCCCCCAAACCCTGACCCCTGACCCCCAGCCACGACCCCCAGCCCCCGGTCCCTGATCCCTGGCCCCTGCCCACTGGCAGTTTCTGCAGGGTTTTGTTGGGGTGGAGCCCCCATTCTCCCGAAACAAGGTCAGTGGTGTAAAAGGGGGAGGGGGCAGGGAGGGGACCGCCAAACTGGGAGATTCCTCATTTGCAGCCTGAGGGGGTTGAGGGGGAATCGGCAGGGAGAAGGTCGGGGGTTGAGGGGGAATCGGCAGGGACAGGGTCGGGGTTGAGGGAATCGGCAGGGAGAGGGTCGGGGTTGAGGGGGAATCGGCAGGGACAGGGTCGGGGTTGAGGGGGAATCGGCAGGGACAGGCTCGGGGGTGAGGGGGAATCGGCAGGGAGAGGGTCGGGGTTGAGGGGGAATCGGCAGGGAGAGGGTCGGGGGTGAGGGGGAATCGGCAGGGAGAGGGTCGGGGGTGAGGGGGAATCGGCAGGGAGAGGGTCGGGGGTGAGGGGGAATCGGCAGGGAGAGGGTCGGGGGTGAGGGGGAATCGGCAGGGAGAGGGTCGGGGGTGAGGGGGAATCGGCAGGGAGAGGGTCGGGGTTGAGGGGGAATCGGCAGGGACAGGGTCGGGGTTGAGGGGGAATCGGCAGGGAGAGGGTCGGGGTGAGGGGGAATCGGCAGGGACAGGGTCGGGGGTGAGGGGGAATCGGCAGGGAGAGGGTCGGGGTTGAGGGGGAATCGGCAGGGAGGAAGCCACACATAGTCCCCCTGCCATTCCCAGCTCACCAAGAGAAGAGCAGCATAGCCAGGAAGTGAGTGAGCCTTCCAGGGCCGACCAGCTTAGCCAGGAAGTGAGTGAGCCTTCCAGGGCCGACCAGCTTAGCCAGGAAGTGAGTGAGCCTTCCAGGGCCGACCAGACACATACCCAGGGATCACACAGCCAGATACAACCAAAAGATAAATTTAATCAATTCGAGATAGAGATGGTGAAACTTAGAGAGGAGTTCCTCAAATTGAATGACGAACAAAAGCAGGAGAGGGAGAGACACAAGAGAGAGCTGAATCTACTTGAGAAACAGGTGAATCTACTTAGGAATCAGGTGAAAGAGCTGCAGGAAAAAGAAGAGAGCCATAGAGGAGAGATAACACCATTGGACCAGCAACCAGAGGCTAGAGATAAGACAAGACAGAGCCGGACGGAACGGCTGCACTCCCACATGGAACAAAAGCAACAGACACACAATACAAGGGGTGCCACACAGACCGACCAGCATACTGATTCGCAATCTTCCCCCACCACCGTGGAACCACAAGCGAGCCGCTCACAAGAGATACGCACACACCAGACACCCCAGCCCAGCACACACACTATGAGTCCAGGCGAAAGCCACCAGACAGTAAACACAAACAAGGCTGACGTCGTAATACTCATAGACTCAAATGGGAAATTTCTATGGGAGAAAAAGCTCTTCCCTAGAAGTAAAGTAGAAAAGATTTGGTGCCCAACAACAGACAGAGCCATGGGATGGCTGACCAAAGCCAGATTAGGCTCCCCCCAACACATAATAATACACACGGGCACAAATGACCGAAAGGCCAAACAGAAAGAGGTAGCAACATCGCTCAGAGCAATGAGTAGGAAGGCAAGCAGTACATTTCCAAACACTAGAATCACTGTTTCCACAATATTGCCGAGAACAGACTTCAACAACAACACAATTCATGAGATAAATGCCAGCATAGCAAGAGACTGCGAATCAAACCACAACGTACGCCTGGCCCAACACCCCACCCTCGATGAGGAATGTCTTTACGACCACGTCCACATCCAAAGGCAAAGAATATCGATCTTTGCTAAAGCCCTGAAGGACGTCGCTTTTAACCGGGTCCATACCCAGACTCCAAGAGGACCCCCCCCCGACCACCAGAGATCAGCGGGGTACATATCAGGAACACTACAAAGACCACCACCACAACAACCGAGACCAGAGAGGATCAACAATATCAGACCTGCACCACTCCCGTCCCACAGGGGAATAGGACCGCCCCCAGCCAGACAGAGGGAGAGATGCACAGGACGTACGCAATACCTCAGACAGAAACAATCCATTAAGAGACAATAAGCAGATGTGCAGCAGCATCTACTTCCGCCTTATGGATCAAGGACTAATTAATAGAAAAGAACTGTAACCAAATTGTATTAACTTTTATCGACAACTGAGGTGATCCTTTTTTTTCCCCACACTTAGACACGACAGACACGTACCACTCTTTAACCTATCATAGTAAAAGATCAAACTTAACATGAAATCCTTATATATTTCGACCTGGAATATCCAAGGTCTGCGCTCTTCAGTGCTAGAAGTGAAGAGTAGGACCACAGAGTTCAGAGAAGAAACTAAAGATCTAGATATTATCATTTTACAGGAAACTTGGTATAAAGGAAAAGGACACACTGGCTGCCCCAAGGGTACACTGAGCTGGTGGTCCCCTCCAATAAATTACCAAGTGTAACCCAAGGCAGAGACTCCGGAGGCATACTGATCTGGTTTAAAACAGAACTAAAGAATTACATCAAATTTATAAAAAAGGGCGAAAACCATATGTGGCTCAAACTTGAGAGGGAGATTATCTCAAACACCCAAGATGTTTACATTTGCGCACTTTATATCCCTCCAATCGATTCCCCGTACTTTAAAGAGGACACCTTCTCCAACATGGAGGGGGAAATTATCCAATACCAGGCCCAGGGGAACGTGTTGATCTGTGGGGACCTCAATTCAAGAACGGGTGAAGAACCAGACTTCACCATTAATCAGGGAAACAATTACGTATTCGGGAATAACCACTTTGACATCCCTTCCCTTCCATACAGGCATAACTGCGACAAGCAGTCAAATACCAACGGAAAACAGCTACTACAGCTCTGTCGAAACCTGGGTCTGTACATTGTCAATGGTAGGTTCATAGGAGACCTCCTAGGAAGATCGACCTATTGCTCACCTCTTGGCTGCAGCACAGTAGACTATATGATTACAGACTTAGACCCATCCTCTTTCAGAGCATTCACAGTCAAACCACAAACAACACTGCCAGATCACAGTCAAATTACTATGTTTCTCAAAAAGACAGAAACAAACAACATAGAAACACAACCCAGTAAACTGTACAACACCAAAAAATCGTTAAGATGGGCCAAAAATGACACGGAAAAATACCAGAAAACAATTAGCAATGCATCAACTCAAGCTCTCTTAGACACCTTTCTGGATAACATATACACTCACAATAAAGAAGGCGTAAACCGGGCAGTTAGTAAACTAAACAATATTTTTGATAATTTGGCAACAAATGCAAACTTGAAAGCTCGCAAGAACAAACCCAAAACAAAAAACTATGAAAAATGGTTTGACCATGATTGCCATAACATGAGGAAAAAACTTAGAAAAATATCAAACCAAAAACACAGACATCCAGAAAACGAGGAATTACGCCTTACTTATTGTCAGACACTAACACAATACAGAAACACACTCAGAACCAAAAAAGAGCAATTTATTAAGAATACACTCAGCTCCATGGAGGAATCCATTGATTCCAATTGTTTCTGGGACAACTTGAAAACACTACACAAAAAACAACACGACGATTTGTCCATTCAAAATGGGGACACATGGGTAAACCACTTTGAAAAATTATACCAGAAAAACACACTAAGACCAGAGCAACACCAAATACGCAAAAAACTTGAAAAGCTTGAATTGGCCATAAAAGATAACCAAAACCCGCTAGACGCCATAATAACAGAAAAAGAACTTCTTGAAAAACTCAAGGACCTGCGACCAGGAAAAGCTTGCGGGACAGACGGCATACTAAACGAGATGATTAAACACGCAGACGACAAAATGAAACTAGCTGTCCTAAAACTCTTCAACTTGGTTCTGAGTGTCGGTTATTTCCCTGACATCTGGAACAAAGGACTCATAACGCCCATATACAAAAGTGGGGACAAAATCGACCCAAACAACTATCGAGGCATCTGTGTAAACAGTAACCTGGGGAAGGTATTCTGTAGCATCATAAACAAAAGACTTATAAACTTCCTTGAGGAGCACAATGTCTTGAGTAAAAGCCAAATTGGATTCCTGCCAAACTATAGAACATCCGATCATATCTTCACCCTACAGACCCTAATTGACAAACACGTTCACCATAACAAAAGCAAAATCTACGCATGCTTTGTAGATTTCCAGAAGGCTTTCGACTCCATCTGGCATGACGGTTTATTCCTGAAACTTATCGAAAGCGGGGTAGGAGGGAAAACATATGATGTAATTAAATCAATGTATACAAACAATAAATGTGCAGTTAAAATTGGAGACAAACAAACAAAATACTTCCCACAGGGGCGGGGGGTGATGCAGGGCTCGCCAATCTCACCGACACTCTTTAATATTTACATTAATGGATTGGCAAAACTACTTGAACAATCTACAGCACCTGGCCTCACCCTATATGAATCCAAGGTTAAATTCCTCCTCTATGCAGACGACCTGGTTCTGCTGTCACCAACTAAGGAGGGTCTACAGCAGAACCTGGACCTGCTGGAGTCGTACTGCCAGACTTGGGCCCTGACAATAAATCCCCAAAAAACCAAAGTCCTTGTGTTCCAGCAAAGATCCAAACATCAGGGACCCAAAATAAATTTCACAGTAGGAACAACCAAAATTGAACAAACCACTCACTACACATACTTGGGCTTAAAAATCAGTTCTACGGGAAACTTCAAACTGGCTGTGAATGAACTGAAAGAGAAAGCAAGAAGGGCTTTCTATGCCATCAAAAAATCAATCCAAATAGAAATCCCAATTAGCATTTGGCTCAAAATTTTCAAATCAGTAATTGAACCAATTGCACTCTATGGCAGTGAGGTATTGGGACCGCTAACACAGCAAGAATTTGCAAAATGGGACAAACACCCAATTGAGATCCTACATGCAGAATTCTGTAAAAGTATCCTCCGGACTCAAAGGAAAACAGTAAACAATGCATGCAGGGCGGAACTAGGCCAATATCCATTAATAATCACTATCCAAAAAAGAGCCACCAAATTTTGGAATCACCTACAAATGAGCAACCCCCAATGCTATCACTACGACGCCCTGAAATGCCAAGAGCTGACCATAAAGAAAAATACCCTCAGTCAACTAGTCCTGGGACTCAGTGAAGTAACTACTAACAATACTAACAATAACCAGTCCCAGGACAGTGACAGGGTAACACAAAGAATTCGACCCAACACAATCGTCGCTAAGCAAAAGGAAAAATATCTGACATATTGGGCAGAAACAACAAAAACCCAAAGCAAACTCAATTGCTACTTGGCCCTAAACAGACAATACAACATAGCTGATTACCTGACCATGGTAAAGGATAACAAACTGAGAAGAACCTTGACAAGGTACAGACTTAGCGAACATAGCCTAGCGATCGAAAAAGGCAGACACAGGCAAACCAGGCTGCCAAGAGAAGACAGGATATGCTCTCACTGCAGTCTGGGAGTAGTTGAGACAGAGATGCACTTCCTCACAGCCTGTGGAAAATATCAGGGCATCAGGGAGAATTTCTACCAAAAATTCTCACAAATATGCCCTGAATTCAGAAATCTGAATGACAACCAAAAACTCCCATTCCTACTGGGGGAGGAGAGAAGCTGTGTAACACTGGCGGCACACTATGTTACAGCTTGCCATGAACAGAGGGACAACCAGTAAACTAAGACAAGAATATATACAAATAAGGCGAATGTATATTTATAAACTGTATGAATAGAACCGCGTTTATGTGTTCAACCATAAATGTATTTTGATGCTTTGACAACATAAGATGTACCTTATCATGCCAATAAAGCGATTTGAATTGGGAATTGGAATTGAGAGGGTCGGGGTTGAGGGGGAATCGGCAGGGACAGGGTCGGGGTTGAGGGGGAATCGGCAGGGACAGGGTCGGGGGTTGGTGTCGGTGGATGTGACGCATCTCAGAGCAGCAAAGACTCGATCCACACATAACGGGGGCAACAGGCACAATCTGCCCTTCATGCATCCCACATTCTGCAGCTTGTCCCCAAGGCAGCTACCCGAGTTACCCCCATCCCCCAGTGGGGGCAGTGCCCACAAACTAATGAGGCTCCACACAATCAGAAAACATGGTGAGCCTCAGCTGTTCAGTTGTCACAGTAAAGAGAGAGAGAGACAGACAGGGACAGGGAGAGAGTGAGAGTGAGAGTGAGAGTGAGTGAGTGAGAGTGACAGAGAGAGACGGAGAGAAACAGAGAGAGAGTGACAGAGAGAGAGAGTGAGAGAGAGTGACAGAGAGAGTGACAGAGAGAGAGAGTGTGAGAGAGAGTGACAGAGAGAGTGAGAGAGAGTGAGAGAGAGTGACAGAGAGAGAGAGAGTGACAGAGAGTGACAGAGAGAGTGTGAGAGAGAGTGAGAGTGAGAGAGAGTGAGAGAGAGTGACAGAGAGAGAGAGAGAGTGAGAGAGAGAGACGGAGAGAAACAGAGAGAGAGTGACAGAGAGAGAGAGAGTGAGAGAGAGTGACAGAGAGAGTGACAGAGAGAGAGAGTGTGAGAGAGAGTGACAGAGTGACAGAGAGAGAGAGTGTGAGAGAGTGACAGAGAGAGTGAGAGAGAGAGAGAGAGAGAGAGACGGAGAGAAACAGAGAGAGAGTGACAGACAGAGAGAGAGAGAGAGAGAGAGAGTGAGAGTGAGTGAGAGAGAGAGAGAGAGTGACAGAGAGTGTGAGAGAGAGTGTGAGAGAGAGTGTGAGAGAGAGTGTGAGAGAGACAGGGAGAGAAACAGAGAGAGAGTGACAGACAGAGAGAGGGAGAGAGAGAAACGGAGACAGAGAGAGTGACAGACACAGAGAGAGAGACACAGAGAGAGAGACAGAGACAGGGAGGGAGAGAGTCAGACAGGGGGAGAGAGAGAGAGAGATAAACAGAGAGAGAGAGAGGGAGGGAGAGAGAGGGAGGGAGGTGGTTGGGAATGGTTCACCGGGGGTGGGGGGTGGAATATTTTACCTTGCGGTGGTTTTCAGTTCTGTGCCCATAAACTCACTAATGGGATACAGATGTGTTGTACCCTTAAAGTCTAATGGGATACAGATGTGTTGTACCCTTAAAGTCTAATGGGATACAGATGTGTTGTACCCTTAAGTCTAATGGGATGAAGATGTTTGTCTGGCTCACACTGGGGTTGCCCGCTGAGTCAGATGGAACTTTCCACTGGTGCAGGATAAATGGTGAAATTTCCTCTGCATTTCTTTCTGATTGCAGACGGCAGGGGGACTGGTTGATGTGCTGCAGTTGAATGAATCTCTTTGCAATGTTGGGCCCTCTCTGCTGTGTGTTGGCACTGACTGAGTGGCATGAGTCACACAGCGAGTGTGTGTGGGCTGTGATTCTGAACTAGGCTTTGTAATATTCGCCCTTGCTTATAATTTTCTTTAAATAATTTTCCACGCTCTTTTAACATTATCCCTCTCACAACCATTTCCTTCTGCCCAAACCTTGTCTCAGCCTCACATAGAATCATAGAAGTTTACAGCACGGAAGGAGGCCATTCGGCCCATCGTGTCCATGCCGGCCGACAAAGAGCTATCCAGCCGAATCCCACTTCCCAGCTCTTGGTCCATAGCCCTGCAGGTTACAGCATCCCAAGTGCACATCCAAGTACTTTTTAAATGTGGTTAGGGTTCCTGCCTCCCACCCTTTCAGGCAGTGAGTTCCAGACCCTCACAACCCTCTGGGTGAAAACATTTCCCCACAAATCCCCTCTAAACCTTCCACCAATTACTTTAAATCTGTGGCCCCTGGTAATCGACCCCTCTGCTAAGAGAAATAGGTCCTTTCTAGCCACTCGATCTAGGCCCCTCATAATTTTATAACCTCAATAAGGTCTCCCCTCAGCCTCCTCTGTTCCAAGGAAAACAGACCCAGCCTATCCAGTCTTTCCTCATAGCTAAGATTCTCTGCTCCCGGCAACATCCTTGTAAATCTCCTCTGTACCCTCTCTAGTGCAATCACATCCTTCCTGTAATGTGGTGACCAGAACTGCACGCAGTACTCTAGCTGAGGCCTAACTAGTGTTTTATACAGTTGAAGCATAAACCCCCCTGCTCTTGTATTCTATGCCACGGCTAATAAAGGCAAGCATTCCGTATGCCTTCTTAACCACCTTATCTACCTGGCCTGCTACCTTCAGGGATCTGTGGATATGCACTCCAAGGTCCCTTTGTTCCTCTACACTACTCAGTGTCCTACCATTTGATGTGTATTCCCTTTCCTTGTTAGCCCTCCCCAAATGCATTACCTTACACTTCTCCGGATTGAATTCCATTTGCCACTCTTCTGCCCACCAGACCAGTCATTGATATCTTCCTGCAGTCTACAGCTTTCTTCTTCAGTATCAACCACACAGCCGATTTTTGTATCATCTGCAAACTTCTTAATCATGCTTCATACATTGAAGTCTAAATCATTGATATGTACCACCTAGTACTGAGCCCTGCGGAACCCCACTGGAAACAGATTTCCACTCACAAAAACAACCTTCGACCATTACCTTTTGCTTCCAAAATTCTATAGATTTTGGAACAGTCCCTGCAGATTGTTGGATAGCAAATGTAACCCCGCTATTTAAGAAAGGAGGGAGAGAGAAAACGGGGAACTACAGACCGGTTAGCCTCACATCAGTAGTTGGGAAAATGCTGGAATCTATTATAAAGGACGCAATAACTGGGCACTTAGAAACTAATAGTAAGATTGGGCCGAGTCAACATGGATTCAGGGGATCTCGACAGGCTCAGTGAGTGGGCGAGAACATGGCAGATGGAATATAATGTGGATAAATGTGAAGTTATCCACTTTGGTAGAAGAAACAGGAAGGCAGAGTATTTCCTAAATGGTGAAAGATTAGGGAATGCAGATGCTCAAAGGGACCTGGGTGTCCTTGTACATAAGTCACTGAAAGTGAATGTGCAGGTGCAGCAAGCCATTAGGAAGGCAAATGGTATGCTGGCCTTCATTAAAAGAGGATTTGAGTACAGGAGTAAAGAAGTCTTACTCCAATTATATAGGGCCTTGGTGAGACCACACCTGGAGTACTGTGTACAATTTTGGTCTCCTTACCTCAGGAAGGATATACTTGACATAGAGGGAGTGCAGCGAAGGTTCACGAGATTGATTCCTGGGATGGCGGGACTGTCGTATGAGAAGAGATTGAGTAAACTAGGCCTGTATTCTCTTGAATTCAGATGAATGAGAGGGGATCTCATTGAAGCATTCAAAATTATTACAGGGCTTGATAGGGTGGATGCTGGGAGAATGTTTCCCTTGGCTGGGGAGTCTAGAACCAGGGGCCACAGCCTCAGGATAAAGGGTAGGCCATTCAGGACTGAGATGAGAAGAAATTTCTTCACACAGAGGGTGGTGAATCTTTGGAATTCTCTACCCCAGAGGGCTGTGGATATGGCGATAGGGCCGGTGAATGGAGTTGAGGCAGAAGATCAGCCATGATCTCATTGAATGGCGGAGCAGGCTCGACGGGCCGAATGGCCGACTCCTGCTCCTATTTCTTATGTTCTTATGTTCCTGCCACTGAGCCAATTTTAGATCCAATTTGCCACTTTCCCTTGGATCCCATGGGCTTTTACTTTTCTGACCAGTCTGCCATGTGTGACCTTGTCAAAAGCCTTGTTAAAATCCATGGTGACGACATTAAATGCACTATCCTCATCGACCCTCCTTGTTACCTCCTCAAAAACTTCAATCAAGTTAGTCAGAAACGACCTTCCTTTAACAAATCCTTGCTGACTGTCCTTGATTAATCCGTGACTTTCTAAATGACGATTAATACTGTCCCTCTTTTTTTCCAATCATTTTCCCACCACCGAGGTTAGGCTGTAATTACTCAGTCTATCCTTTTCTCCCTTTTTAAACAAGGGTACCACATTAGCAGTCCTCCAGTCCTCCGGCACCACACCTGAAGCCAGAGAGGATTGGAAAATGATGGTCGGGGCCTCTGCTATTTCCTCCCTTGTTTCTCTTAACAGCTTGGGATACATTTCATCCGGGCCTGGGGATTTATCCACTTTCAAAGATGTTAAACCCCTTAATACTGCCTCTTTCCTCTCTCACTATGTTTATCTCAGCTAATATTTCACACTCCTCCCCCGATAGCAATGTCTGCTTCGCCCCTCTCCTTTGTGAAAACAGACGCAAAGTATTCATTAAGAACCCTGCCGACGTCTCCCGCCTCCACACACAGATTATCCTCATGATCTCTAATAGGCCCTACCCTTTCTTTAGTTATCCTCTTACTCTTAATATATTCATAAAACATCTTTGGGCTTTCCTTGATTTTACTTGCCAACATTTTTTCATGCTCTCTCTTTGCTTTCCTAATTTCATTTTTAATTTCACCCCGGCACTTTCTATACTCCTCTCGGCTTTCTGTAGTATTTAGCTTCCAGTATCTGACATAAGCTTAACTTTTTTTCCCTTATCCTACCCTGTATATGCCTTGATACCCAGGGGGCTCTAGATTTGGGAGCCCCACCCTTTTTCTTTGTGGAAGCATACTTGCTCTGAACCCTCACTATCTCCTCCTCGAATGCCTCCCACTGCTCTGACACTGATTTACCTTCAAGTTTCTGACTCCAGTCCACTTTTGCTAAATAAGAACATAAGAAATAGGAGTAGGAGTCGGCCATTTGCCCCTCGAGCCTGCTCCGCCATTCAATCAGATCATGGCTGATCTTCAACCTCATCTCCACTTTCCTGCACTATCCCCATATCCCTTGATTCCTTTAATATCCAAAAATCTATCGATCTCTGTTTTGAATATACTCAACGACTGAGCCTCCGCAGCCCTCTGGGGTAGAGAATTCCAAAGATTCACCACCCTCTGAGTGAAGAAATTTCTCCTCATCTCAGTCCTAAATGGCCGACCCCTTATCCTGAGACTGTGACCCTTGGTTCTAGACTGCCTACTAAGCTCACTTACTCATTTTCTGCCTTCTATTTCCAGCTTTGCTTCTCTCCCTTCTGAATCTTTGCTCAGACTCCCATCCCCCTGCTAAGCTAGTTTAAACCCTCCCCCACAGCACTAGCAACCCCCCCGCAAGGATATTGGTTCCGGCCCTGTTGAGGTGTAACCCATCCGGCTTGTAGGTCCCACCTCCCCCAGAACTGCCCCCAATGCCCCAGGAATCTGAAGCCCTCCCTCATGCACCATCTCTCCAGCCACTCATTCCTCTGCTCTATCCTCCTATTTCTATACTCACTCATGCTTGGCAACGGGAGTAATCCGGAGATTACTACCTTTGAGGTCCTGCTTATTAATCTCTTTCCTAGCTCCCTAAAATCTGTCTGCAGGTCTCATCCCTCTTTCTACCTATGTCATTGGTACCGATATGGACAACAACCTCTGGCTGTTCACCCTCCCACCTCAGAATGTTCTGCAGCCGCTCAGTGACATCCTTGACCCTGGCACCAGGGAGGCAACGTACCATCCTGGAGTCATGTCTACGGCCACAGAAACGCCTGTCTGTTCCCCTAACTATTGAATCACTATTGCTTTCCCGATCTTCCTCCCGCCCCCTCCCCCCCCGGATAGCTGAGACACCCGTGGTGCCGTGGACTTTGTTCTGGCTGTACGCCCCAGAGAAACAATCGCCCTCACCAGTATTCACAGCAGAATACTGGTTGGAGAGCGAGATTCACTCTGGGGACTCCTGCACTACCTGCCTGGTCCTTCTTGTCTGTCTGGCGATCGCTCATTCCCTCTCTGCCTGCATACTCTTACGTTGTGGGGTGACCACCTCCTGAAATGTGCTATCCATGAAGCTCTCAGCCTCGCGGATGCTCCGCAGTGACTCCAGCCGCTGCTCAAGCTCTGAAACCTGGAGCTCGAGCTCCTCCAGCTGATGACACTTCCTGCACACGTGGTTGTCCAGGACACGGGAAGGCTCCTGGAGTTCCCACATGGCACAGGATGTGCATTCGATGGGACTGAGGTGCCCTGTCATGCCTCTATTTATTAGACTGCTGATAATAATTTGTTAGACTATTTGCCAGGATAGTGGGCCTCCCCATGGTGCAGGGTGCCATCGACTGCCGCACGTGGCTTTGCGGGCACTGTATCTAACTGCTGAGATGTAACTCAACCGCAAAGGTTAACACTCACTTAATGTACAGTTGGTGAGCGATCATGCTCAGCAATTCATGATGGTGAATGCCTGGTATCCTGGCAGCTGTCAGGATGCTTTTATTCTGCACAAGTCCGCTGTTCCCTCAGTCTTTGAGCCACCACGTCAAACCAGATGGTGGCTACTGGGCAACAAGGGCTATCCACTGACCACCTGGCTCATGATGCCACTCTGTAAGCCATACACACACGGGCAGCATGCGTACAATGAGAGCCATGCTGCCACACGGAACCTGATACAGCCTACCATTGGTGTCCTTAAACAGTGCTTCCGCTGCCAGGACCGCCCTGGAGGAGCCCTGCAGCACTCATCAGAGCACGGCTCAAGATTCCTCACAGTCTGCTCTATGCTCCACAACATCGCCACCATGAGGGCACAGCCCTTGCCACCAGGCAGACGCCGACAAGCTGAGGAAGAGGAGGAGGAGGAGGGGGAAGAGGGGGAAGAGGAGGAAGCAAAGAGGAGGAAATGGAAGAGGAGGTAGTGGAAGGGAGGAGACAACCCGGACAGCCCCTTTCTGTCCGGGCTGTCTGTGATCGACTCATCTGACTGTGGTACCAGTGAACACAACCCCAATTCCCCATTCACCAATAGTCCCACACCTTACCTTCCCTCTGTTACTGACCATCACCTCTTGCCACAGTGCTGAAATAAAAGCCACCATAAAAGAAACATTCCAATCCAACTTTATACATCAATCCATCAACATTACAGAAAAAGTCAACTAATTACCCTTGTGCATTCCCTTAGTGATTGTCGTACGTGTGCCTTTGCCTGTCCTAGTGCTCCTACGCAGTGCTACCCCAATGACTGCAGCATGGCTGGTGGAAGGCTGCTGACTTTCAGTGGCTGAAACTGCAAATGGCCTTGCAGGACAACCTCGAGCAACTGTGGGTCTAGAAGGCCCGGCTGTGCACTGCACCACCTCAGCATGGGCACTGCACCACCTCAGCATGGGCGGCAGCAGTCTGGGCTGGCTGTCTGACAGGCAGCAGCAAGGGCACTGGTAGAGTGGCAGGAGTGAGAGGACGAATGCTGTCATCCTGAGAGAGGACAGCAGGTTCTTGCTCCACTGCCACTCCCCTGGGGTGGTGCTTCAGCATTCCTAGCCATCTGCTGGAGGAAAGATTGCTGCACCGCAAGGACACCCTGCAAGCCCCTTTCCACATGCAGCCACAATGGCAGAAGGCTGAGCTTCCATTGCAGCACTCAGACGTTGGGTGGCTTCTGCTTGTGCTGCAATGGAAGCTGAGACATCCATGGTTGGGCCCTCAAGTGCACTAATGAAGTTGGCCATCACTTTCACGCTGGAAAGGATGGACTGCAAGCTCCACGCAAAGCCCTATGCAAGGCTGGTGTCAGACTCCTCCACGCTCCTTAACATTACACTCAGGCTTTCTGTAGACAAAGCATTTAATTGTGCAGACCCATCAACGTTAGAACCATCGAATCATAGAATGGTTACAGCAGGGAAGGAGGCCATTCGGCCCGTCGAGCCCATGCCGGCTCTCTGCAAGAGCACTTCAGCCAGTCCCACTCCCCCGCCCTTTCCCCGTAGTCCTGCACATTTCTTTCCTTCAGATACTTATCCAACTCCCTTTTGAAAGCTGTGATTGAATCAGCCTCCACCGCCCTTTCAGGGAGAACATTCCAAATCCTAACCACTCGCTGCGTAAAAAAGTCTTTCTTACGTCGCCTTTGGTTCTTTGTCAATCACCTTAAATCTGTGTCCTCCGGTTCTCCACCCTTCTGCCAATGGGAACAGTTTCTCTCTCTCTACTCTGTCCAGACCCCTCATGATTTTGAACACCTCTATCAAATCTCCTCTCAATCTTCTCTGCTCCAAGGAGAACAACCCCAGCTTCTCCAGTCTACCCATGTAACTGAAGTCCCTCATTCCTCGAATCATTCTCGTAAATCTTTTCTGCACCCTCTCTAAGGCCTTTACATCCTTCCTAAAGCATGGTGCCCAGAACTGGGGAACAGTACTCCAGTTGGGGCTGAAGCAGCGTTTTATACTGGTTCATCATAACTTCCACACTTTTGTACTCTATACCTCTATTTATGAAGCCTAGAATCCTGCAAGCCTTTTTAACTGCTTTCTCAACCTGTCCTTCCACCGTCAATGATTTGTGCACACATACCCCCAGGTCTCTCTGTTCCTGCACCCCTTCAGGATTGTACCATTTTGTTTATATGTCCTCTCCTCATTCTTTCTACCAAAACGTATCACTTCACACTTTTCTGCATTAAATTTCATCTGCCACGTGTCCGCCCATTCCACCAGCCTGTCTATGTCTTCCTGAAGTCTATCACTCTCCTCCTCACTGTTCACTATACTTCCAAGTTTTGTGTCATCTGCAAATTTTGAAATTGTGCCCTGTACACCCATGTCCAAGTCATTAATATATATCAAGAAAAGCAGTGGTCCTAGAACCCACCCCTGGGGAACACCACTGTATACCTTCCTCCAGTCCGAAAAACAACCGTTCACCACTACTCTCTGTTTCCTGTCACTTAGCCAATTCCGTATCCATGCTGCCACTGTCCCTTTTATTCCATGGGCTTCAACTTTGCTGGCGAGCCTATTATGTGGCACTTTGTTGAACCGCTTTTTGAAATCCATGTACACCACATCAACTGCATTACCCTCATCAACCCTCCCTGTTACCTCATCAAAGAACTCAATCAAGTTAGTTAAACACGAATACAAAAGCAAACTACTGCAGACGCTGGAAATCTGAAATAAAAACTGAAAATGCTGGAAACACTCAGCAGGTCAGGCAGCATCTGTGGAGAGAGAAACAGAGTTAACGTTTCAGGTCAATGTACGTCTGACGAAGGGTTTCGACCTGAAATGTTAACTCTGTTTCTCTCTCCACAGATGCTGCCTGACCTGCTGAGTGTTTCCAGCATTTTCTGTTTTTATTTTAGTTAAACATGATTTGCCTTTAACAAATCTGTGCTGTCTTTCTTTAATTAATCCACACTTGTTCAAGTGACTGTTAATTTTGTTCCTGATTACTGTTTCTAAAAGCTTCCCCACTACTGAGGTTAAACTGACTGGTCTGTAGTTGCTGGGTTCCTCTGCCTCCATGAATAGGTCTCCTTTTTGGTCCCTAATCGGCCCATCACTCCTCTTACTACCCTTTTACTATTTATATGCCCATAGAAGACTTTTGGATTACCTTTTATGTTGGCTGCCATTCTATTCTCATACCCTCTCTTTGCCCGTCTTATTTGATTTTTCACTTCTCCTCTGACGTTTCAATATATAGCCTGATTCTCAGATGCATTTGCAACTTGACATCTGTCATACTCGCTCTTTTTCTGATTCATCATATTCTCTATCTCTTTCATCATCCAGCGAGCCCTGACTTTAGTTGCCCTGCCTTTCCCCCTCGTTGGAAAGTACCTCAACTGCACCTGAACTATTTCCTCTTTAAAGGCAGCCTATTGTTCATTACAGTTTTGCCTGCCAATCTTTGATTCCAGTTTAACCGGGCCAGATCCGTTCTCATCCCACTGAAATTGGCCTTCCCGCAGTTAAACATTTTTACTCTAGATTGCTCCCTGTCCTTTTCCATAGCTATTCTAAACATTATGATACTATGATCACTGTTCCCTAAATGTTCACCTACTGACACTTGCTCCACTTGACCCACCTCATTCCCCAGAACCAGATCCAGCAATGCCTCCTCCCTTGTTGGGCCGGAAACAACCTGATCAAGAAAGTTCTCCTGAACACACTTCAGAAATTCTTCCTCCTCTCTGCCCTTCACACTATTACTATCCCAGTTTATATTAGAATAGTTGAAGTCCCCCATAATTACTATTCTATAGTTCTTGCACCTCTCTGTAATTTGTCTGCAAATTTGCTCCTCTATATCTTTCCCACTAGTTGGCGGTCTATAGAATATACCTAGCAGTGTAATGGCACCTCTATTATTTCTTAACTCTAGCCATATAGATTCTGTCCTTGACCCCTCCAGGACATCCTCCCTCTCCAGCACTGTACCATTAAGAACAGAAGAACATAAGAAATAGGAACAGGAATAGGCCCTTTGGCCCCTCGAGCCTGCTCCGCCATTCAATAAGATCATGGCTGATCTTGGGCTCAAAGCCACTTCCCCGCCCGCTCCCCATGACCCTTCACTCCCTTATCTTGCAAAAATCTGTCTATCTCCACCTTAAATGTATTTAATGACCCAGCCTCCACAGCTCTCTGGGGCAGAGAATTCCACAGATTTACGACCCTCTGAGAGAAGAAATTCCTCCTCATCTCAGTTCTAAAAGGGCGACCCTTTATTCTGAAACTATGCCCCCGAGTTCTAGATTTCCCCACGAGGGGAAACATCCTCTCTGCATCTACCCTGTCGAGCCCCTCAGTATCTTATATGTTTCAATAAGATCACCTCTCATTCTTCTAAACTCCAATGAGTATCGGCCCAACCTGCTCAACCGATCCTCATAAGTCAACCCCCTCATCTCTGGAATTAACCTCGTGAATCGTCTCTGAACTGTCTCCAATGCAAGTATATCCTTCTTGATATAAACATTCTCCTTGACCAATACTGCCACTCCACCTCCTATCTTTCCTTCCCTATCTTTCTTTAACACCCTATAACCAGGAATATTTAATACCCAATCCTGCCCTGTTTTGAGCCAGGTCTCAGTTATTGCCACAACATCATATTCCCAGGTGGCTATTTGTGCCTGCAGCTCACTGACCTTGTTTACTACGCTTTGTGCGTTCACATAAATACACTGTAAACCCATCTTAGACCATCCTGTATTCTCTCTTAGTTTGACCCCACCTAATACCTTACTATTTCTTACTCTAGTGTTATCTGCCTCTCCCAATCCTTTGAGCACTTTATTTCCCCTTTCTGATGTTACATCCTGGTGCCCACTCCCCTGCCAAACTAGTTTAAACCCTCCCCAACAACACTAGAAAACCTCCCCGCGAGGATATTGATTCCAGTCCTGTTAAGGTGCAACCTGTCTGGCCTGTACAGGTCCCACCTCCCCCAGAACCAGTCCCACCTCCCCCAGAGCCGGTCCCACCTCCCCCAGAACCGGTCCCACCTCCCCCAGAACCGGTCCCACCTCCCCCAGAACCGGTCCCACCTCCCCCAGAACCGGTCCCACCTCCCCCAGAACCGGTCCCACCTCCCGCAGAACCAGTCCCACCTCCGCCAGAACCGGTCCCACCTCCGCCAGAACCGGTCCCACCTCCCCCAGAACCGGTCCCACCTCCCCCAGAACCGGTCCCACCTCCCCCAGAACCGGTCCCACCTCCCCCAGAACCGGTCCCACCTCCCCCAGAACCGGTCCCACCTCCCCCAGAACCGGTCCCAATGCCCCAGGAATCTGTAAGCCACCCCATCATAGTGATCCCCATGCTCCTTTTTGAGGGCAAATTAATTTCTAGGCCCTTGCATTTATATAGCGCCTTTAATGTAGTAAAATATCCCAAAGTGCTTCACAGGAGCGATTATCAAACAAAATTTGACACCGAGCCACATAAGGAGGTATTAGGACTGGTGACCTTGGTCACAGAGGTGGTTTTAAGGAGCGTCTTAAAGGAGGAGAGAGAGGTAGAGAGGCGGAGAAGTTTAGGGAGGGAATTACAGAGCTTAGGGCCCAGGCAGCTGAAGGCACGGCCACCAATGGTGGAGCAATGGAAATCGAAACATATAAGATTGTGAGGGGGCTTGATCGGGTGGATGCGGGGAGGATGTTTCCACTGATGGGTGAGACTAGAACTAGGGAGCATAATCTTAGAATAAGGGGCTGCCCTTTCAAAACTGAGATGAGGAGAAACTTCTTCACTCAGAGGGTAGTAAATCTATGGAATTTGCTACCCCAGAGAGCTGTGGAAGCTGCAACATTAAATAAATTTAAAATGGAGATAGACAGTTTCCTAGCAGATAAGGGAATTAGGGGTTACGGGGAGAGGGCAGGGAAGTGAACATGAGTCTAGGTTCGGATCAGCCATGATCCTATTGAATGGCGGAGCAGGCCCGAGGGGCCGTATGGCCTACTCCTGCTCCTACTTCTTATGTTCTTATGCTCAAGAGGCCAGAATTGGAGGAGCGCAGAGATCTCAGAGGGTTGTAGGGCTGGAGGAGGTTACAGAGATAGTGAGGGGGCGAGGCCGTGGAGGGATTTGAAAACAAGGATGAGAAATTTAAAATCGAGGTGTTGTTTAACCGGGAGCCAATATAGGTCAGTGAGCACAGGGGTGATAGGTGAACGGGACTTGGTGCGAGTTAGGACACGGGCAGCCGAGTTTTGGAAAAGTTCAAGTTTATGAAGGGTGCAAGGTGGGAGGCCAGCCAGGAGCGCGTTGGAATAGGACAAAGACATTGATAATGGTTTCAGCAGCAAATAGGAGGGGGCCAAGGATAGATCCTTGGGGGACCCCAGAGGTAACGATGCGGGAGCGGGAAGAGAAGCCGTTGCAGGTGATTCTCTGGCTACGATTAGATAGATAAGAATGGAACCAGGCGAGTGCAGTCCCACCCAGCTGGACGACGGTGGAGATGCGTTGGAGGAGGATGGAGTGGTCAAACATGTCAAAGGCTGTAGACAGGTCAAGAAGGACGAGGAGGGAGAGTTTACCTTTGTCACAGTCACATAGGATGTCATTTGTGACTTTGATTAGAGTCGTTTAAGTGCTGTAGCTGGGACCACAATGCCTCCTAGCCCCCTCATCAATACTCTGCTGAATCCTCAGCAATCTATTCCATGTATCAACCCTGAGACCCCACCACCCCTCAGTGAGAGACTCCCACTGTATAAACCCTGAGACCCCCCTCAGTGAGAGACTCCCACTGTATAAACCCTGGGACCCCCGTCAGTGAGAGAGACTCCCACTGTATAAACCCTGAGACCCCCCTCAGTGAGAGACTCCCACTGTATAAACCCTGAGACCCCCGTCAGTGAGAGAGACTCCCACTGTATAAACCCTGAGACCCCCCTCAGTGAGAGACTCCCACTGTATAAACCCTGAGACACCCCTCAGTGAGAGAGACTCCCACTGTGTAAACCCTGAGAACCCCCTCAGTGATAGACTCCCACTGTATAAACTCTGAGACCCCCATCAGTGAGAGACTCCCAATGTATAAACCCCGGGACCCCCGTCAGTGAGAGAGACTCCCACTGTATAAACCCTGAGACCGCCCTCAGTGAGAGAGACTCCCACTGTATAAACCCTGAGACACCCCTCAGTGAGAGAGACTCCCACTGTATAAACCCCGGGACCCCCGTCAGTGAGAGAGACTCCCACTGTATAAACCCCGGGACCCCCATCAGTGAGAGAGACTCCCACTGTATAAACCCTGGGACCCCCCTCAGTGAGAGAGACTCCCACTGTGTAAACCCTGAGACCACCCTCAGTGAGAGAGACTCCCACTGTATAAACCCTGAGACCCCCGTCAGTGAGAGAGACTCCCACTGTATAAACCCTGAGACCCCCCTCAGTGAGAGAGACTCCCACTGTATAAACCCTGAGACCCCCCTCAGTGAGAGAGACTCCCACTGTATAAACCCTGAGACCCCCGTCAGTGAGAGAGACTCCCACTGTATAAACCCTGAGACCCCCCCTCAGTGAGAGACTCCCACTGTATAAACCCTGAGACCCCCCTCAGTGAGAGAGACTCCCACTGTATAAACCCTGGGACCCCACTCAGTGAGAGAGATTCCCACTGTATAAACCCTGGGACCCCCTGCAGTGAGAGAGACTCCCACTGTATAAACCCTGAGACCCCCCTCAGTGAGAGAGACTCCCACTGTATAAACCCTGAGACCCCCTGAAACCAAAAACACAGACATCCAGAAAACGAGGAATTACGCCTTACTTATTGTCAGACACTAACACAATACAGAAACACACTCAGAACCAAAAAAGAGCAATATATTAAGAATACACTCAGCTCCATGGAGGAATCCATTGATTCCAATTGTTTCTGGGAAAACTTGAAAACACTACACAAAAAACAACACGACGATTTGGCCATTCAAAATGGGGACACATGGGTAAACCACTTTGAAAAATTATACCAGAAAAACACACTAAGACCAGAGCAACACCAAATATGCAAAAAACTGGAAAAGCTAGAAATGGCCATAAAAGATAACCAAAACCCGCTGGACGCCATAATAACAGAAAAAGAACTTCTTGAAAAACTCAAGGACCTGCGACCAGGAAAAGCCTGCGGGACAGACGGCATACTAAACGAGATGATTAAACACACAGACAACAAAATGAAACTGGCTATCCTAAAACTCTTCAACTTGGTTCTGAGTGTCGGTTATTTCCCTGATATCTGGAACAAAGGACTCATAACGCCCATATACAAAAGTGGGGACAAAATCAACCCAAACAACTATCGAGGCATCTGTGTAAACAGTAACCTGGGGAAGGTATTCTGTAGCATCATAAACAAAAGACTTATAAACTTCCTTCAGGAGCACAATGTCTTGAGTAAAAGCCAAATTGGATTCCTGCCAAACTATAGAACATCCGATCATATCTTCACCCTACAGACCCTAATTGACAAACACGTTCACCATAACAAAAGCAAAATCTACGCATGCTTCGTAGATTTCCAGAAGGCTTTCGACTCCATCTGGCATGACGGTTTATTCCTGAAACTTATCGAAAGCGGGGTAGGAGGGAAAACATATGATGTAATTAAATCAATGTATACAAACAACAAATGTGCTGTTAAAATTGGAGACAAACAAACAAAATACTTCCCACAGGGGCGGGGGGTGACGCAGGGCTCGCCAATCTCACCGACACTCTTTAATATTTACATAAATGGATTGGCAAAACTACTTGAACAATCTGCAGCACCCGGCCTCACCCTATATGAATCCAAGGTTAAATTCCTCCTCTATGCCGACGACCTGGTTCTGCTGTCACCAACTAAGGAGGGTCTACAGCAGAACCTGGACCTGCTGGAGTCGTACTGCCAGACTTGGGCCCTGACAATAAATCCCCAAAAAACCAAAGTCCTTGTGTTCCAGCAAAGATCCAAACATCAGGGACCCAAAATAAATTTCACAGTAGGAACAACCAAAATTGAACAAACCACTAACTACACATACTTGGGCTTAAAAATCAGTTCTACGGGAAACTTCAAACTGGCTGTGAATGAACTGAAAGAGAAAGCAAGAAGAGCTTTCTATGCCATCAAAAAATCAATCCAAATAGAAATCCCAATTAGCATTTGGCTCAAAATTTTCAAATCAGTAATTGAACCAATTGCACTCTATGGCAGTGAGGTATGGGGACCGCTAACTCAACAAGAATTCGCAAAATGGGACAAACACCCAATTGAGATCCTACATGCAGAATTCTGTAAAAGTATCCTCCGGACTCAAAGGAAAACAGTAAACAATGCATGCAGGGCGGAACTAGGCCAATATCCATTAATAATCACTATCCAAAAAAGAGCCACCAAATTTTGGAATCACCTACAAATGAGCAACCCCCAATGCTATCACTACGACGCCCTGAAATGCCAAGAGCTGACCATAAAGAAGAATACCCTCAGTCAACTAGTCCTGGGACTCAGTGAAGTAACTACTAACAATAATAACAATAACCAGCCCCAGGACAGTGACAGGGTAACACAAAGAATTCGACCCAACACAATCGTCGCTAAGCAAAAGGAAAAATATCTGACATATTGGGCAGAAACAATAAAAACCCAAAGCAAACTCAATTGCTACTTGGCCCTAAACAGACAATACAACATAGCTGATTACCTGACCATGGTAAAGGATAACAAACTGAGAAGAACCTTGACAAGGTACAGACTTAGCGAACATAGCCTAGCGATCGAAAAAGCAGACACAGGCAGACCAGGCTGCCAAGAGAAGGCAGGATATGCTCTCACTGCAGTCAGGGAGTAGTTGAGACAGAGATGCACTTCCTCACAGCCTGTGGAAAATATCAGGGCATCAGAGAGAATTTCTACCAAAAATTCTCACAAATATGCCCTGAATTCAGAAATCTGACTGACAACCAAAAACTCCCATTCCTACTGGGGGAGGAGAGAAGCTGTGTAACACTGGCGGCACACTATGTTACAGCTTGCCATGAACAGAGGGACAACCAGTAAACTAAGACAAGAGTATATATAAACAAGGCGAATGTATATTTATAAACTCAGGGATATACCTGTTTATACACTGTATGAATGGAACCGCGTATATGTGTTCAACCATAAATGTATTTTGATGCTTTGGCAACATAAGATGTACCTTATCATGCCAATATAGCGATTTGTATTGTATTGTATTGTATTGTATAAACCCTGAGACCCCCCTCAGTGAGAGACTCCCACTGTATAAACCCTGAGACCCCCCTCAGTGAGAGACTCGCACTGTATAAACCCTGAGACCCCCCTCAGTGAGAGACTCCCACTGTATGAATCCTGAGACCCCCCTCAGTGAGAGACTCCCACTGTATAAACCCTGAGACCACCCTCAGTGAGAGACTCCCACTGTATAAACCCTGAGACCCCCGTCAGTGAGAGACTCCCACTGTATAAACCCTGAGACCACCCTCAGTGAGAGACTCCCACTGTATAAACCCTGAGACCCCCGTCAGTGAGAGACTCCCACTGTATAAACCCTGAGACCCCCGTCAGTGAGAGACTCCCACTGTATAAACCCTGAGACGCCCCTCAGTGAGAGACTCCCACTGTATAAACCCTCTGACCACCCTCAGTGAGAGAGACTCCCACTGTATAAACCCTGAGACCCCCCTCAGTGAGAGACTCCCACTGTATAAACCCTGAGACCCCCCTCAGTGAGAGAGACTCCCACTGTATAAACCCTGAGACCCCCCTCATTGAGAGAGACTCCCACTGTATAAACCCTGGGACCCCCGTCAGTGAGAGAGACTCCCACTGTATAAACCCCGGGACCCCCCGTCAGTGAGAGAGACTCCCACTGTATAAACCCTGAGAACCCACTCAGTGAGAGAGACTCCCACTGTATAAACCCTGAGACCCCCCTCAGTGAGAGAGACTCCCACTGTATAAACCCTGAGACCCCCCTCAGTGAGAGAGACTCCCACTGTATAAACCCTGAGACGCCCCTCAGTGAGAGAGACTCCCACTGTATAAACCCTCTGACCACCCTCAGTGAGAGACTCCCACTGTATAAACCCTGAGACCCCCCTCAGTGAGAGACTCCCACTGTATAAACCCTGAGACCCCCCTCAGTAAGAGAGACTCCCACTGTATAAACCCTGAGACCCCGCTCAGTGAGAGAGACTCCCACTGTATAAACCCTGAGACCCCCTTCAGTGAGAGACTCCCACTGTATAAGCCCTGAGACCCCACTCAGTGAGAGAGACTCCCACTGTATAAACCCCGGGACCCCCCTCAGTGAGAGAGACTCCCACTGTATAAACCCTGAGACCGCCCTCAGTGAGAGAGACTCCCACAGTTCACAGTTCACAGTTCAAATCGCTTTATTGGCATGATAAGGTACATCTTATGTTGCCAAAGCATCAAAATACATTTATGGTTGAACACATAAACGCGGTTCTATTCATACAGTTTATAAATATACATTCGCCTTGTTTGTATATATTCTTGTCTTAGTTTACTGGTTGTCCCTCTGTTCATGGCAAGCTGTAACATAGTGTGCCGCCAGTGTTACACAGCTTCTCTCCTCCCCCAGTCGGAAAGGAAGTTTTTGGTTGTCATTCAGATTTCTGAATTCAGGGCATATTTGGGAGAATTTTTGGTAGAAATTCTCCCTGATGTCCTGATATTTTCCACCGGGACCCCCGTCAGTGAGAGACTCCCACTGTATAAACCCCGGGACCCCCGTCAGTGAGAGACTCCCACTGTATAAACCCTGGGACCCCCGTCAGTGAGAGACTCCCACTGTATAAACCCCGGGACCCCCGTCAGTGAGAGAGACTCCCACTGTATAAACCCTGAGACACCCCTCAGTGAGAGAGACTCCCACTGTATAAACCTCGGGACCCCCTTCAGTGAGAGAGACACCCACTGTATACAATTCACAATTCACAATTCAAATCGCTTTATTGGCATGATAAGTTACATCTTATGTTGCCAAAGCATCAAAATACATTTATGGTTTAGCACATAAACGCAGTTCTATTCATACAGTGTATAAACAGGTATATCCCTGAGTGTATAAATATACATTCGCATTGTTTATATATATTTTTTTCTTAGTTTACTGGTTGTCCCTCTGTTCAAGGCAAGCTGTAACATAGTGCGCCGCCAGTGTTATACAGCTTCTCTCCTCTCCCAGTAGGAATGGGAGTTTTTGGTTGTCATTCAGATTTCTGAAATCAGGGCATATTTGTGAGAATTTTTGGTAGAAATTCTCCCTGATGCCCTGATATTTTCCACAAGCTGTGAGGAAGTGCATCTCTGTCTCCACCACTCCCTGACTGCAGTGAGAGCATATCCTGTCCTCTCTTGGCAGCCTGGTCTGCCTGTGTCTGCCTTTTTCGATCGCTAGGCTATGTTCGCTAAGTCTGTACCTTGTCAAGGTCCTTCTCAGTTTGTTATCCTTTACCATGGTCAGGTAATCAGCTATGTTGTATTGTCTGTTTAGGGCCAAGTAGCAATTGAGTTTGCTTTGGGTTTTTGTTGTTTCTGCCCAATATGTCAGATATTTTTCCTTTTGCTTAGCGACGATTGTGTTGGGTCGAATTCTTTGTGTTACCCTGTCACTGTCCTGGGGCTGGTTATTGTTAGTATTGTTAGTAGTTACTTCACTGAGTCCCAGGACTAGTTGACTGAGGGTATTCTTCTTTATGGTCAGCTCTTGGCATTTCAGGGCGTCGTAGTGATAGCATTGGGGATTGCTCATTTGTAGGTGATTCCAAAATTTGGTGGCTCTTTTTTGGATAGTGATTATTAATGGATATTGGCCTAGTTCCGCCCTGCATGCATTGTTTACTGTTTTCCTTTGAGTCCGGAGGATACTTTTACAGAATTCTGCATGTAGGATCTCAATTGGGTGTTTGTCCCATTTTGCAAATTCTTGTTGAGTTAGCGGTCCCCATACCTCACTGCCATAGAGTGCAATTGGTTCAATTACTGATTTGAAAATTTTGAGCCAAATGCTAATTGGGATTTCTATTTGGATTGATTTTTTGATGGCATAGAAAGCCCTTCTTGCTTTCTCTTTCAGTTCATTCACAGCCAGTTTGAAGTTTCCCGTAGAACTGATTTTTAAGCCCAAGTATGTGTAGTTAGTGGTTTGTTCAATTTTGGTTGTTCCTACTGTGAAATTTATTTTGGGTCCCTGATGTTTGGATCTTTGCTGGAACACAAGGACTTTGGTTTTTTGGGGATTTATTGTCAGGGCCCAAGTCTGGCAGTACGACTCCAGCAGGTCCAGGTTTTGCTGTAGCCCCTCTTTAGTAGGTGACAGCAGAACCAGGTCGTCTGCATAGAGGAGGAATTTAACCTTGGATTCATATAGGGTGAGGCCGGGTGCTGTAGATTGTTCAAGTAGTTTTGCCAATCCATTTATGTAAATATTAAAGAGTGTCGGTGAGATTGGCGAGCCCTGCGTCACCCCCCGCCCCTGTGGGAAGTATTTTGTTTGTTTGTCTCCAATTTTAACTGCACATTTGTTGTTTGTATACATTGATTTAATTACATCATATGTTTTCCCTCCTACCCCACTTTCGATAAGTTTCAGGAATAAACCGTCATGCCAGATGGAGTCGAAAGCCTTCTGGAAATCTACAAAGCATGCGTAGATTTTGCTTTTGTTATGGTGAACGTGTTTGTCAATTAGGGTCTGTAGGGTGAAGATATGATCGGATGTTCTATAGTTTGGCAGGAATCCAATTTGGCTTTTACTCAAGACATTGTGCTCCTCAAGGAAGTTTATAAGTCTTTTGTTTATGATGCTACAGAATACCTTCCCCAGGTTACTGTTTACACAGATGCCTCGATAGTTGTTTGGGTCGATTTTGTCCCCACTTTTGTATATGGGCGTTATGAGTCCTTTGTTCCAGATATCAGGGAAATAACCGACACTCAGAACCAAGTTGAAGAGTTTTAGGATAGCCAGTTTCATTTTGTTGTCTGTGTGTTTAATCATCTCGTTTTGTATGCCGTCTGTCCCGCAGGCTTTTCCTGGTCGCAGGTCCTTGAGTTTTTCAAGAAGTTCTTTTTCTGTTATTATGGCGTCCAGCGGGTTTTGGTTATCTTTTATGGCCATTTCTAGCTTTTCCAGTTTTTTGCATATTTGGTGTTGCTCTGGTCTTAGTGTGTTTTTCTGGTATAATTTTTCAAAGTGGTTTACCCATGTGTCCCCATTTTGAATGGCCAAATCGTCGTGTTGTTTTTTGTGTAGTGTTTTCAAGTTTTCCCAGAAACAATTGGAATCAATGGATTCCTCCATGGAGCTGAGTGTATTCTTAATATATTGCTCTTTTTTGGTTCTGAGTGTGTTTCTGTATTGTGTTAGTGTCTGACAATAAGTAAGGCGTAGTTCCTCGTTTTCTGGATGTCTGTGTTTTTGGTTTGATATTTTTCTAAGTTTTTTCCTCATGTTATGGCAATCTCGGTCAAACCATTTTTCATAGTTTTTTGTTTTGGGTTTGTTCTTGCGAGCTTTCAAGTTTGCATTTGTTGCCAAATTATCAAAAATATTGTTTAGTTTACTAACTGCCCGGTTTACGCCTTCTTTATTGTGAGTGTATATGTTATCCAGAAAGGTGTCTAAGAGAGCTTGAGTTGATGCATTGCTAATTGTTTTCTGGTATTTTTCCGTGTCGTTTTTGGCCCATCTGTACGATTTTTTGGTGTTGTACAGTTTACTGGGTTGTGTTTCTATGTTGTTTGTTTCTGTCTTTTTGAGGAACATAGTAATTTGACTGTGATCTGACAGTGTTGTTTGTGGTTTGACTGTGAATGCTCTGAAAGAGGATGGGTCTAAGTCTGTAATCATATAGTCTACTGTGCTGCAGCCAAGAGGTGAGCAGTAGGTCGATCTTCCTAGGAGGTCTCCTATGAACCTACCATTGACAATGTACAGACCCAGGTTTCGACAGAGCTGTAGTAGCTGTTTTCCGTTGGTATTTGACTGCTTGTCGCAGTTATGCCTGTATGGAAGGGAAGGGATGTCAAAGTGGTTATTCCCGAAAACGTAATTGTTTCCCTGATTATTGGTGAAGTCTGGTTCTTCGCCCGTTCTTGAATTGAGGTCCCCACAGATCATCACGTTCCCCTGGGCCTGGTATTGGATAATTTCCCCCTCCATGTTGGAGAAGGTGTCCTCTTTAAAGTACGGGGAATCGATTGGAGGGATATAAAGTGCGCAAATGTAAACATCTTGGGTGTTTGAGATAATCTCCCTCTCAAGTTTGAGCCACATATGGTTTTCGCCCTTTTTTATAAATTTGATGTAATTCTTAAGTTCTGTTTTAAACCAGATCAGCATTCCTCCGGAGTCTCTGCCTTGGGTTACATAGATACATAGATACATAGAAGATAGGAGCAGGAGTAGGCCATTCGGCCCTTCGTGCCTGCTCCGCCATTCGATGAGATCATGGCTGATCCTTTAATTCAGTATCCCGTCCCCGCCTTCTCTCCGTAACCCTTAACCCCTTTTGCCCGTAGAAATATATCTAATTCCCTCTTAAATATATTTAATGAGCTGGCGTACACTGCCCTCTGTGGCAATGAGTTCCACAGGTTCACCACTCTCTGAGTGAAGAAATTCCCCCTCATCTCTGTCCTAAATGGTTTAGCCCTTATCCTTAAATTATGTCCTCTAGTTCTGTTCTCACCCGCCAAGGGAAACATTCCTTCTGCATCCAGTCTGTCTAGACCTGTCAGAATTTTATACACTTCTATGAGGTCCCCTCTCAATCTTCTAAACTCCAGTGTGTACATCCCTAAACTACATAGTCTCTCCTCATAGGTCATTCCCGCCATTCCTGGTATCAGCCTGGTGAATTGCCGCTGCACCCCCTCCATGGCAAGAACATCCTTCCTCAGATGAGGCGACCAAAACTGTACACAGTACTCGAGGTGTGGTCTCACCAGTGCCCTGTACAGCTGCAGCAAGGTATCCCTGTTCCTGTATTCTAACCCTTTTGCTATGAAGGCCAGCATACCGTTTGCCTTCTTGACCGCCTGTTGCACCTGCATGCTCGCCTTCAGTGACTGGTGTACAAGAACACCCAGGTCTCTCTGTACTTCCCCCTCTCCCAATCTATTGCCATTTAAATAATAATTTGCCCTCCCGTTCCTGCACCCAAGGTGGATAACTTCGCACTTGTCCACATTATAGTGCATCTGCCATTTATCCGCCCAATCGCCCAGTCTGTCCAAATCGCTCTGGAGCTTCCTGGTCTCTTCCTCTGAGCCCACCCCCCCTCCTAGTTTAGTGTCGTCTGCAAATTTGGAAATGCTGCATCCGACTCCCTGATCCAGGTCATTAATGTAAATTGTGAACAGCTGGGGGCCCAGGACAGATCCCTGTGGTACCCCACTTGTTACTGCCTGCCATTCAGAAAATGAGCCGTTTATTCCAACTCTCTGTTTTCTATCTGACAGCCAGTTCCCTATCCACGCCAAAACTTTCCCCTTTATCCCATGAGCCTCAATTTTCCATGCTAATCTTTTATGTGGGACCTTATCGAAGGCCTTTTGGAAGTCCAGGTACACCACATCTACTGGCTCTCCCCCATCTATTCTACCAGTTACTCCCTCAAAAAATTCCAATAGATTAGTCAAGCACGATTTACCCTTTGTAAATCCATGTTGACTCTGTCCTATCCTGTCCCCATTTGCTAAGTGCTCCGCTATTTCATCCTTAATGATGGACTCCAGCATTTTGCCCACAACTGATGTAAGGCTTACAGGTCTGTAATTACCTGCTTTTTCCCTACCCCCCTTTTTGAATAGTGGGGTAACGTTAGCTACCCTCCAATCCATCGGCACTGTTCCCGAGTCTAATGAATTCTGAAAAATCATCCTTAGTGCATCCGCTATCTCTAGGGCCACCTCCTTCAGTACCCTAGGATGCATGTTATCAGGCCCTGGGGATTTGTCCACCTTCAATCCCTTTAGCTTCCTTAACACCATATCCTTAGAGATATTGATTTGCGTCAGTTCCTCCTTTGCCAATGTCCCTATTTTTCCCGATATCCCAGGGAGGTTTTTTGTGTCTTCCTTCGTAAAGACTGACCCAAAGTATGCATTTAGTTGATCTGCCATTTCCTTATTTCCCATTATATATTCCCCCGTATCTGACTGCAATGGACCAACTTTGGTTTTCACCAGTCTTTTCCTTTTGATATATTTATAAAAGCTTTTGGAGTTAGTTTTTATATTTTCCGCCAGCTTGTTTTCGTAAGCTATTTTGCCCCTCTTGATCATGCCCTTTGCCCTCCTTTGCTCTATCTTAAACTGTTCCCAATCTTCCGCTCTGGCGCTTTTTTTGGCTATTTTATACGCCCTATCTTTGGATTTTATGCTGTCTCTAATTTCCCCTGTTATCCACGGTTGAGTCACCTTTTTAGATTTCCTTTTATGCCAGATTGGTATAAACAATGTTTGCAATTTTGTCATTCTATCTTTAAATGTTTGCCATTGTTTATCTACCTCCAGTCCTCCCAGGAACGTTGTCCAATCAGACCTACTCAGTTCCCGTCTCATGGCATCATAATAAGTTACACTTGGTAATTTATTGGAGGGGACCACCAGCTCAGTGTACCCTTGGGGACAGCCAGTGTGTCCTTTTCCTTTATACCAAGTTTCCTGTAAAATGATAATATCTAGGTCTTTAGTTTCATCTATGAACTCTGGGGTCCTACTTTTCACTTCTCGCACTGAAGAGCGTAGACCTTGGATATTCCAGGTCGAAATATATAAGGATTTCATGTTAAGTTTGATCTTTTACTATGATAGGTTAAAGAGTGGTACGTGTTTGTCGTGTCTAAGTGTGGGAAAAAAAAGATCACATCAGTTGTCTACAAAAGTTAATACAATTTGGTTACAGTTCTTTCTATTAATTAGTCCTTGATCCATAAGGCGGAAGTAGATGCTGCTGCACATCTGCTTATTGTCTCTTAATGGATTGTTTCTGTCTGAGGTATTGCGTACGTCCTGTGCATCTCTCCCTCTGTCTGGCTGGGAGCAGTCCTATTCCCCTGTGGGACAGGAGTGGTGCAGGTCTGATATTGTTGTTTTGCATGGGGATCCTCTCTGGTCTCGGTTGGTGTGTTGGTGGTCCTTGTAGTGTTCCTGATATGTACCCCGCTGATCTCTGGTGGTCGGGGGGGGGTCCTCTTGGAGTCTGGGTATGGACCCGGTTAAAAGCGACGTCCTTCAGGGCTTTAGCAAAGATCGATATTCTTTGCCTTTGGATGTGGACGTGGTCGTAAAGACATTCCTCATCGAGGGTGGGGTGTTGGGCCAGGTGTACGTTGTGGTTTGATTCGCAGTCTCTTGCTATGCTGGCATTTATCTCATGAATTGTGTTGTTGTTGAAGTCTGTTCTCGGCAATATTGTGGAAACAGTGATTCTAGTGTTTGGAAATGTACTGCTTGCTTTCCTAATCATTGCTCTGAGCGATGTTGCTACTTCTTTCTGTTGGGTCTTTAGGTCATTTGTGCCCGTGTGTATTATTATGTGTTGGGGGGAGCCTAATCTGGCTTTGGTCAGCCATCCCATGGCTCTGTTTGTTGTTGGGCACCAGATCTTTTCTACTTTACTTCTAGGGAATAGCTTTTTCTCCCAGAGAAATTTCCCATTTGAGTCTATGAGTATTACGACGTCAGCCTTGTTTGCGTTTACTGTCTGGTGGCTTTCGCTTGGACTCATAGTGTGTGTGCTGGGCTGGGGTGTCTGGTGTGTGCGTACCTCTTGTGAGCGGCCCGCTTGTGGTTCCACGGTGGTGGGGGAAGATTGCGAATCAGCATGCTGGTCGGTCTGTGTGGCACCCCTTGTATTGTGTGTCTGTTGCTTTTGTTCCGTGTGGGAGTGCAGCCGTTCCGTCCGGCTCTGTCTTGTCTTATCTCTAGCCTCTGGTTGCTGGTCTAATGGTGTTTTCTCTCCTCTATGGCTCTCTTCTTTTTCCTGCAGCTCTTTCACCTGATTCCTAAGTAGATTCACCTGGTTCTCAAGTAGCTTCAGCTCTCTCTTGTGTCTCTCCCTCTCCTGATTTTGATCGTCATTCATTTTGAGGAAGTCCTCTCTAAGTTTAACCATCTCTATCTCTAATTGATTAAATTTATCTTTTGGTTGTATCTGGCTGTGTGATCCCGGGGTATGTGTCTGGTCGGCCCTGGTAGGCTCACTCACTTCCTGGCTAGGCTGGTCGGCCCTGGAGGGCTCACTCACTTCCTGGCTATGCTGCTCTTCTCTTGGTGAGCTGGGAATGGTAGGGGGACTATGTGTGGCTTCCTCCCTGGTAGTTATGCTGGGGTTTGTCAGTTGTATCGTGTGGCTGTGGTTCCCCGGGGTTAGTGGCTGGTTTGAACTGTGTGGCTCGTTCACCTCCTGACCAGGCAGATTTTCTCCTGGTAAGTTGTCAATGTTGGGGGGAGTGTGGGCCACTCTGGGGCTGTTCCTTCCCCCCTTAGTTAATTTTTTCAGTGTCCTGAAGGCCGTTGCAAATTTGTCGAGGTTGCCTTGCACTAATATTGTCCCGGTATTGTACGCGTTGACCGTCGTAGTTGAACTGTCTCCTGGTGTGTTAATTTTCATTATGGACCCATTTGCAGTATTTTCCAGCTTAACATTGGTATAGTGTGATTTTATTGCTGTGATCCAAGCCACTGGCTGATCTGAGTAGAAAATGAGGTTACTTTTTGTCCCATTGTTGTAACAGTCAGCAAAAAGTGTTTCTGGTTTTTCTCTCATCTGCTCATGCTTGATCGCTTTTATAGCTTTTTTTGCGGTGTTGGGGGGAATCTGGAAGCGGGGCTGTTGTGGATCTTCTGATTCGCTCATTTTTGGTAAAGTATTGTTGATCTTAGAATAAGCTTTTCTGGGGCCCCGGGTTTGGTGTTTCCCTCTCCCTGTTCGCGAACTTTCCCGGTCCCCCTCTCCGACCCCGTGGTCCCTGGGCCTCGGCTTCTGGGTTCACCCTTCTCAGGTCTGGGTCTGTGAGCCGCTGTTTCCCGGTGCCTTCGGGCTGTTCCCCTCCCCCTCAGAGGTCTCTGTGCCTCTGTCTCGGCCTGGCTCCTCGGGCCTTTCCCTGGCTTCAGTCTCTCTCCCTGGGCCCTGTACTCACAGTCTTGGTTTGCTTCTGGAAGCCTTCTGGTTGCTCCCCTTCTCCTCAGAGGTCTCTGGGCCTGGCTCCTCGGGCCTTTCCCGGGCTTTCTAGCCCAGCCGCCGCTCGGGTTGTGCCTCGTTCGCCGTTCGGGTGCTGGACTGCGGTCGTCGCTCGGGTGCTGGACTGCGGCCGTCGCTCGGGTGCTGGACTGCGGTCGTCGCTCGGGTGCTGGACTGCGGCCGCCGATCGGGCCGTGTCTCGTTCGCCGCTCGGGCTCCCAGAGTCACCTCGTTCCGGCTGCCGCTGCGTCTCCGTGCGGCCTCCCCGATTCGCCTCATTTCCCGAAGCGGCCTCCCCGAGTCTCCTCGCTCCTGCTGCCGCTGCGTCTCCGTGCGGCCTTCGGGCCTCGGTTCCCGATGCGGCCGAGTCACCTCGCTTCTGCTGCTGCTGTGGCCCCGTTTGTTTTTTTTCCCTTATTTCTTTTTTTTTCTTTGGCTTTTTTTTTTCTAATTTCCTCTGGTTTTTTTTCCTTTGGTGGTCTTTTCCTTCCTTACTTAATCTAGACTAAACTAAACTTAAACTTAACTAAACAAACTAAACTAACTTAACTAGAACTAAATTTAACTTTAAAACCTTTTTAAACTTGAAATGAACCTTTTTTTTCCCCACTTTAAACACTAAAAACACTAAAAATTCAGCAGCCCATCTTCAGCGTGTGTATTCACTCTGTCTGGCTGTCTGACTATAAACCCTAAGACCCCCCTCAGTGAGAGACTCCCACTGTATAAACCCTGAGACCCCCCTCAGTGAGAGAGACTCCCACTGTATAAACCCTGAGACCCCCGTCAGTGAGAGAGACCCCCACTGTATAAACCCTGAGACCCCCGTCAGTGAGAGAGACTCCCACTGTATAAACCCTGAGACCCCCGTCAGTGAGAGAGACTCCCACTGTATAAACCCTGGGACCCCCCTCAGTGAGAGAGACTCCCACTGTATAAACCCTGAGACCCCCGTCAGTGAGAGAGACCCCCACTGTATAAACCCTGAGACCCCGCTCAGTGAGCGAGACTCCCACTGTATAAACCCCGGGACCCCTTTCAGTGAGAGAGACTCCCACTGTATAAACCCTGAGACACCCCTCAGTGAGAGAGACTCCCACTGTATAAACCCTGAGACCCCCCTCAGTGAGAGAGACTCCCACTGTATAAACCCTGAGACCCCCCCTCAGTGTGAGAGACTCCCACTGTATAAACCCTGAGACCCCCCCTCAGTGTGAGAGACTCCCACTGTATAAACCCTGAGACCCCCCTCAGTGATAGACTCCCACTGTGTAAACCCTGAGACCCCCCTCAGTGAGAGAGACTCCCACTGTATAAACCCTGAGACCCCCCTCAGTGAGAGAGACTCCCACTGTATAAACCCTGAGACCCCCCTCAGTGAGAGAGACTCCCACTGTATAAACCCCGGGACCCCCCTCAGTGAGAGAGACTCCCACTGTATAAACCCTGAGACCCCCCTCAGTGAGAGAGACTCCCACTGTATAAACCCTGAGACCCCCCTCAGTGAGAGACTCCCACTGTATAAACCCTGAGACCCCCGTCAGTGAGAGAGACTCCCACTGTATATACCCCGGGACCCCCCTCAGTGAGAGAGACTCCCACTGTATAAACCCCGGGACCCCCCTCAGTGAGAGAGACTCCCACTGTATAAACCCCGGGACCCCCCTCAGTGAGAGACTCCCACTGTATAAATCCTGAGACCCCCGTCAGTGAGAGACTCCCACTGTATAAACCCTGAGACCCCCGTCAGTGAGAGACTCCCACTGTATAAACCCTGAGACCCCCCTCAGTGAGAGACTCCCACTGTATAAATCCTGAGACCCCCGTCAGTGAGAGAGACTCCCACTGTATAAACCCCGGGACCCCCCTCAGTGAGAGACTCCCACTGTATAAACCCCGGGACCCCCCTCAGTGAGAGACTCCCACTGTATAAACCCTGAGACCCCCCTCAGTGAGAGACTCCCACTGTATAAATCCTGAGACCCCCGTCAGTGAGAGACTCCCACTGTATAAACCCTGAGACCCCCGTCAGTGAGAGACTCCCACTGTATAAATCCTGAGACCCCCGTCAGTGAGAGACTCCCACTGTATAAACCCCGGGACCCCCCTCAGTGAGAGACTCCCACTGTATAAACCCTGAGACCCCCCTCAGTGAGAGACTCCCACTGTATAAATCCTGAGACCCCCGTCAGTGAGAGACTCCCACTGTATAAACCCCGGGACCCCCATCAGTGAGAGAGACTCCCACTGTATAAACCCTGAGACCCCCCTCATTGAGAGACTCCCACTGTATAAACCCTGAGACCCCCCTCAGTGAGAGACTCCCACTGTATAAATCCTGAGACCCCCGTCAGTGAGAGACTCCCACTGTATAAACCCCGGGACCCCCCTCAGTGAGAGACTCCCACTGTATAAACCCTGAGACCCCCCTCAGTGAGAGACTCCCACTGTATAAATCCTGAGACCCCCGTCAGTGAGAGACTCCCACTGTATAAACCCCGGGACCCCCATCAGTGAGAGAGACTCCCACTGTATAAACCCTGAGACCCCCCTCATTGAGAGACTCCCACTGTATAAACCCTGAGACCCCCCTCAGTGAGAGACTCCCACTGTATAAACCCCGGGACCCCCCTCAGTGAGAGAGACTCCCACTGTATAAACCCCGGGACCCCCCTCAGTGAGAGAGACTCCCACTGTATAAACCCTGAGACCCCCCTCTGTGAGAGAGACTCCCACTGTATAAACCCTGAGACCCCCCTCAGTGAGAGACTCCCACTGTATAAACCCTGAGACCCCCCTCAGTGAGAGACTCCCACTGTATAAATCCTGAGACCCCCGTCAGTGAGAGAGACTCCCACTGTATAAACCCTGAGACCCCCCTCAGTGAGAGACTCCCACTGTATAAACCCTGAGACCCCCCTCAGTGAGAGACTCCCACTGTATAAACCCTGAGACCCCCGTCAGTGAGAGAGACTCCCACTGTATAAACCCTGAGACCCCCCCTCAGTGAGAGAGACTCCCACTGTATAAACCCCGGGACCCCCCGTTAGTGAGAGAGACTCCCACTGTATAAACCCTGAGACCCCCCTCAGTGAGAGACTCCCACTGTTTTAACCCTGAGACCCCCCTCAGTGAGAGAGACTCCCACTGTATAAACCCCGGGACCCCCCTCAGTGAGAGACTCCCACTGTATAAACCCTGAGACCCCCCTCAGTGAGAGACTCCCACTGTTTTAACCCTGAGACCCCCCTCAGTGAGAGAGACTCCCACTGTATAAACCCCGGGACCCCCCTCAGTGAGAGAGACCCCCACTGTATAAACCCTGAGACCCCCCCTCAGTGAGAGACTCCCACTGTATAAACCCTGAGACCCCCCTCAGTGAGAGAGACTCCCACTGTATAAACCCCGGGACCCCCCTCAGTGAGAGAGACTCCCACTGTATAAACCCTGAGACCCCCCTCAGTGAGAGAGACTCCCACTGTATAAACCCTGAGACCCCCGTCAGTGAGAGAGACTCCCACTGTATAAACCCTGAGACCCCCCTCAGTGAGAGACTCCCACGTCGCTAAGCAAAAGGAAAAATATCTGACATATTGGGCAGAAACAACAAAAACCCAAAGCAAACTCAATTGCTACTTGGCCCTAAACAGACAATACAACATAGCTGATTACCTGACCATGGTAAATGATAACAAACTGAGAAGAACCTTGACAAGGTACAGACTTAGCGAACATAGCCTAGCGATCGAAAAAGGCAGACACAGGCAGACCAGGCTGCCAAGAGAAGACAGGATATGCTCTCACTGCAGTCAGGGAGTAGTTGAGACAGAGATGCACTTCCTCACAGCCTGTGGAAAATATCAGGGCATCAGAGAGAATTTCTATCAAAAATTCTCACAAATATGCCCTGAATTCAGAAATCTGACTGACAACCAAAAACTCCCATTCCTACTGGGGGAGGAGAGAAGCTGTGTAACACTGGCGGCACACTATGTTACAGCTTGCCATGAACAGAGGGACAACCAGTAAACTAAGACAAGAGTATATATAAACAAGGCGAAAATATATTTATAAACTCAGGGATATACCTGTTTATACACTGTATGAATGGAACCGCGTTTATGTGTTCAACCATAAATGTATTTTGATGCTTTGGCAACATAAGATGTACCTTATCATGCCAATAAAGCGATTTGTATTGTATTGTATTATTGTATAAACCCTGAGACCCCCCTCAGTGAGAGAGACTCCCACTGTATAAACCCTGAGACCCCCCTCAGTGAGAGACTCCCACTGTATAAACCCTGAGACCCCCGTCAGTGAGAGAGACTCCCACTGTATAAACCCTGAGACCCCCCTCAGTGAGAGACTCCCACTGTATAAACCCTGAGACCCCCCTCAGTGAGAGAGACTCCCACTGTATAAACCCCGGGACCCCCCTCAGTGAGAGAGACTCCCACTGTATAAACCCCGGGACCCCCCTCAGTGAGAGAGACGCCCACTGTATAAACCCCGGGACCCCCGTCAGTGCAGGCTGCGAGTGGTTGCAGACACGTGGTGCCCAGCCTCAGGGCAGAGTGCAGGAGCACCCTGTGGCACAGTGGTACCGACCCCGCCCCTTCCACACTCTGTGCCCGCATGGTATCGAGAGGGGTCCCACCCCGCTCCATGCAGCAATGGGCAGTGGGACTCAGTACCAATCAGGGCCCCCCTGATTTCATCCAGTGATACCTGCAGTGTGTGTGGTGTTGGGTGTGGGCGAGACTGTCCCCAGACCCCCTCCAGACACTCTGAGTCACCTGTTGATGCCCACCTGGTTGGCGCTGTACCCTCCCGTGGACCCTGACCCCAGCGAATCTCGAACTGAGCTTGGGGGAGCGGGGCAGCGGGAAGAACCTAGACATTAGTCCCGGGAACAGCGAGGAGTGAGAGCAGCAATGTGGGAACACCACCACCTCCAAGTTCCCCTCCAAGTCACACACCACCCTGACTTGGAAATATATCACCGATCCTTCATCGTCACTGGGTCAAAATCCTGGAACTCTCTCCCTAACAGCGCTGTGGGAGTACCTTCACCACACGGACTGCAGCGGTTCAAGAAGGTGGCTCACCACCACCTTCTCAAGGGGCAACTGGGGATGGGCGATAAATGCCGGCCTTGCCAGCGACGCCCACAACCCATGAATGAATGATAATTAGCAGCAGTGAGACTGCAACATGGAGATCAGTTCGCTCCCATAATACTCAGTGCCGATCCTGTCCTGCCATTTACATCAGTTTGCTGCTGGGCCTGTGTCTTTAAGGGTTACTGTTAGCCTGGCGGGAGTTGGAAGGGTTAATGTTCTGTGCAGTGTGGCAGGGCGGGTCCTCACTCTCAGGCTCCATCCCTCTGTTTTCTTTCCAAATATTTCCAAGAATCAGGCTCCAATTTTCCACGTGGACCAG
>NC_140991.1:1778125-1844262 GCF_052327205.1 Somniosus microcephalus | reverse complement strand
GGCGGGGTCTGTCTGTCTCTGGGGGTGGGGTCTGGGGCTGTGGGCAGGGTCTCTCTGTCTCTGGGGGCTGGGGCTGCGGGCGGGGTATCTCTGTATCTGGGGGCGGGGTCTGGGGCTGTGGGCAGGGTCTCTCTGTCGCTGGGGCTGTGGGCGGGGTCTCTGTCTCTGGGGGCGGGGTCTGGGGCTGTGGGCGGGTTCTCTGTCTCTGGGGGCGTGGTCTCTGGGCTGGGGGCAGGGTCTCTCTGTCTCTGGGGGCTGGGGCTGCGGGCGGGGTCTCGCTGTCTCTGGGGGCAGGGTCTGGGGCTGTGGGCGGGGTGTCGGTCTCTCTGTCTCTGGGGGCGGGGTCTGAGGCTGTGGGCGGGGTCTGTGTGTCTCTGGGGGCGGGGTCTGGGGCTGTGAGCGGGGTCTCTCTGTCTCTGGGGGCGGGGTCTGGGGCTGTGGGCGGGGTCTCTTTGTCTCTGGGGGCGGGGTCTGGGGCTGTGAGCGGGGTCTGTCTGTCTCTGGGGTCTGGGGCTGTGGGCGGGGTCTCTCTGTCTCTGGGGTCTGGGGCTGTGAGCGGGGTCTGTCTGTCTCTGGGGTCTGGGGCTGTGGGCGGGGTCTCTCTGTCTCTGGGGTCTGGGGCTGTGAGCGGGGTCTGTCTGTCTCTGGGGTCTGGGGCTGTGGGCGGGGTCTGTCTGTCTCTGGGGTCTGGGGCTGTGAGCGGGGTCTCTCTGTCTCTGGGGTCTGGGGCTGTGAGCGGGGTCTGTCTGTCTCTGGGGTCTGGGGCTGTGAGCGGGGTCTGTCTGTCTCTGGGGTCTGGGGCTGTGAGCGGGGTCTGTCTGTCTCTGGGGTCTGGGGCTGTGAGCGGGGTCTCTCTGTCTCTGGGGTCTGGGGCTGTGAGCGGGGTCTGTCTGTCTCTGGGGTCTGGGGCTGTGGGCGGGGTCTCTCTGTCTCTGGGGTCTGGGGCTGTGGGCGGGGTCTGTCTGTCTCTGGGGTCTGGGGCTGTGGGCGGGGTCTCTCTGTCTCTGGGGTCTGGGGCTGTGGGCGGGGTCTCTCTGTCTCTGGGGTCTGGGGCTGTGGGCGGGGTCTCTCTGTCTCTGGGGTCTGGGGCTGTGAGCGGGGTCTGTCTGTCTCTGGGGTCTGGGGCTGTGGGCGGGGTCTCTCTGTCTCTGGGGGTGGGGTCTCTGTCTCTGGGTGCGGGGTCTCTCTGTCTCTGGGGTTGGGGTCTCTGTCTCTGGGGGCGGGGTCTGGGGCTGTGGGCGGGATCTGTGTGTCTCTGGGGCTGGGATCTGGGGCTGCGGGCGGGGTCTCTCTGTCTCTGGGGGTGGGGTCTCTGTCTCTGGGGGCGGGGTCTCTGGGGGCGGGGTCTGGGGCTGTGGGCGGGGCCTGTCTGACTCTGGGGGCGGGGTCTGGGGCTTGGGCGGGGTCTGTCTGTCTCTGGGGTGGGGTCTGGGGCTGTGGGCAGGGTCTCTCTGTCTCTGGGGGTGGGGTCTCTGCCTCTGGGGGTGGGGTCTGGGGCTGTGGGCGCGGTGTCGGTCTCTCTGTCTCTCGGGGTGGGGTCTCTGTCTCTGGGTGCGGGGTCTCTCTGTCTCTGGGGTTGGGGTCTCTGTCTCTGGGGGCGGGGTCTGGGGCTGTGGGCGGGGTGTCGGTCTCTCTGTCTCTGGGGGCGGGGTCTGGGGCTGTGGGAGGGATCTGTATGTCTCTGGGGCTGGGATCTGGGGCTGTGGGCAGGGTCTCTCTGTCTCTGGGGGTGGGGTCTCCCTGTCTCTGGGGTTGGGGTCTCTGTCTCTGGGGGCGGGGTCTGGGGGTTGTGGGCGGGGTGTCGGTCTCTCTGTCTCTGGGGGCGGAGTCTGGGGCTGTGGGCGGGGTCTGTCTGTCTCTGGGGTTGGGGTCTCTGTCTCTGGGGGCGGGGTCTGGGGCTGTGGGTGGGGTCTGTCTGTCTCTGGGGGCGGGGTCTGGGGCTTGGGCAGTGTGTGGGTCTCTGGGGGTGGGGTCTGGGGCTGTGGGCGGGGCCTGTCTGACTCTGGGGGTGGGGTCTGGGGCTGTGGGCGGGGTCTGTCTGTCTCTGGGGTGGGGTCTCTGTCTCGGGGCGGTGTCTGGGGCTGTCGGCGGGGTCTGTCTGTTTCTGGGGGTGGGGTCTGGGGCTGTGGGCGGGGTCTGTCTGTCTCTGGGTGTGGGGTCTGGGGCTGTGGGCGGGGTCTCTGTCTCTGGGGGCGAGGTCTCTGTCTCTGGGGGCGGGGTCTCTGTCTCTGGGGCGGGGTCTCTGGGCAGGGGGCGGGGTCTCTGTCTCTGGGGCAGGTGCTGTGGGCGGGGTCTCTCTGTCTCTGGGGGCGAGGTCTGGGGCTGTGGGCAGTGTCTGTCTGTCTCTGGGGGTGGGGTCTGGGGCTGTGGGCAGGGTCTCTCTGTCTCTGGGGGTGGGGTCTCTGTGGGCGGGGTCTCTCTGTCTGTGGGGGTGGGGTCTCTCTCTGGGGGCGGGGTCTGGGGCTGTGGGCGGGGTCTGTCTGTCTCTGGGGGTGGGGTCTCTGTCTCTGGGGGCGGCGTCTGGGGCTGTGGTCGGGGCCTGTCTGTCATTGGGGGTGGGGTCTGGGGCTGTGGGCGGGATCTGTCTGTCTCTGGGGGTGGGGTCTCTGTCTCGGGGCAGGGTCTGGGGCTGTGGGTGGGGTCTCTCTGTCTCTGGGGGTGGGGTCTTAGTCTCTGGGAGCGGGGTCTGGGGCTGTGGGCGGGGTCTGTCTGTCTCTGGGGGAGAGGTCTGGGGCTGTGGGCGGGGTCTGTCTGTCTCTGGGGGTGGGGTCTGGGGCTGTGGGCGGGGTCTCTGTCTCAGGGGGTGGGGTCTCTGGGCAGGGGGCCGGGTCTCTGCCTCTGGGGGTGGGGTCGCTGGGCAGGGGGCGGGGTCTCTGTCTCTGGGGGTGGGGCCTAGGGCTGTGGGCGGGGTCTCTCTGTCTCTGGGGGTGGGGTCTGGGGCTGTGGGTGGGGTCTCTGACTCTGGGGGCGGCGTCTCTGGGCAGGGGGCGGGGTCTCTGGGGGCGGGGTCTCTGTCTCTGGGGGCGGGGTCTGGTGCTGTGGGCGTGGTCTGTCTGTCTCTTGGGTGGAGTCTCTATCTCTGGGGGCGGGGTCTGGGGCTGTGGGCGGGGTCTCTCTGTCTCTGGGGGTGGGATCTGGGGCTGTGGGCGGGGTCTGTCTGTCTGGGAGTGGGGTCTCTGTCTCTGGGGGCGGGGTCTGGGGCTGTGGGCGGGGTGTCGGTTTCTGGGGATGGAGTCTCTGTCTCTCGGGGCGGGGTCTGGGGCTGTGGGCGGGGTCTCTCTGTCTCTGGGGGCGGGCTGTGGGCGGGGTCTCTCTGTCTCTGGGGGCTGGGGCTGTGGGCGGGGTCTCTGTCTCCGGGGGCGGGGTCTCTGGGCAGGGGGCGGGGTCTTTGTCTCTGGGGGTGGGGTCTCTGGGCAGTGTCTGGGGCTGTGGGCGTGTTCTCTGTCTCTGGGGGCGGGGTCTCTGGGGGTGGGGTCTGGGGCTGTGGGCGCAGTCTCTGGGCTGGGGGCAGGGTCTCTGGGCTGGGGGCGGGGTGTCGGTATCTCTGTCTCTGGGGGCGGGGTCTGGAGCTGTGGGCGGGGTCTGGGGCTGTGGGCGGGGTCGCGCTGTCTCTGTGGGCGGGATCTGGGGCTGTGTGCGGTGTCTGTCTGTGTCTGGGGGCAGGGTCTGGGGCTGTGGGCGGGGTCTCTCTGTCTCTGGGGGTGGGGTCTCTGTCTCTGGGGGCGGGGTCTGGGGCTGTGGGCGGGGTGTTGGTCTCTCTGTCTCTGGGGGCGTGGTCTGGGGCTGTGGGCGGGGTCTGTCTGTCTCTGGGGGTGGGGTCTGGGGCTGTGGGCAGGGTCTCTCTGTCTCTGGGGGTGGGGTCTCTGTCGGCGGGGTCTGGGGCTGTGGGCGGGGTGTCGGTCTCTCTGTCTCGGGGGTGGGGTCCCTGTCTCTGGGGGCGGGGTCTGGGGCTGTGGGCGGGGTGTCGGTCTCTCTGTCTCTGGGGGTGGGGTCTCTGGGGGTGGGGTCTCTGTCTCTGGGGGTGGGGTCTGGTGCTGTGGGCGGGGTGTCGGTCTCTCTGTCTCTGGGGGTGGGGTCTCTGTCTCTGGGGGCGGGGTCTGGGGCTGTGGGCGGGGCCTGTCTGTCTCTGGGGGTGGGGTCTGTGGCTGTGGGCGGGGTCTGTCTGTCTCTGGGGGTGGGGTCTCTGTCTCTGGGGGCGGTGCCTGGGGCTGCGGGCGGGGTGTCGGTCTCTGGGGTGGGGTCTGTCTGTCTCTGGGGGTGGGGTCTCTGTCTCTGGGGGCGGGGTCTGGGGCTGTGGGCAGGGTCTGTCTGTCTCTGGGGGTGGGGTCTGGGGCTGTGGGCGGGGTCTGTCTGTCTCTGGGGTTGGGGTCTGGGGCTGTGGGCGGGGTCTGTCTGTCTCTGGGGGTGGGGTCTGGGGCTGTGGGCGGGGTCTGTCTGTCTCTGGGGGTGGGGTCTGGGGCTGTGGGCGGGGTCTGTCGCTGTGGGCGGGGTCTGTCTGTCTCTGGGGTTGGGGTCTGGGGCTGTGGGCGGGGTCTCTGTCTCTGGGGGCAGGGTCTCTGGGCAGGGGGCAGGGTCTCTGTCTCTGGGGGCGGGGTCTCTGGGCAGGGGGTGGGGTCTCTGTCTCTGGGGGCGAGGTCTGGGGCTGTGGGCAGTGTCTGTCTGTCTCTGGGGGTGGGGTCTGGGGCTGTGGGCAGGGTCTCTCTGTCTCTGGGGGTGGGGTCTCTGTCTCTGTGGGCGGGGTCTCTCTGTCTGTGGGGGTGGGGTCTCTCTCTGGGGGCGGGGTCTGGGGCTGTGGGCGGGGTCTGTCTGTCTCTGGGGGTGGGGTCTCTGTCTCTGGGGGTGGGGTCTGGGGATGTGGGCGGGTTCTGTCTGTCTCTGGGGGTGGGGTCTCTGTCTGTGGGGGCGGCGTCTGGGGCTGTGGTCGGGGCCTGTCTGTCATTGGGGGTGGGGTCTGGGGCTGTGGGCGGGATCTGTCTGTCTCTGGGGGTGGGGTCTCTGTCTCGGGGCAGGGTCTGGGGCTGTGGGTGGGGTCTCTCTGTCTCTGGGGGTGGGGTCTTAGTCTCTGGGAGCGGGGTCTGGGGCTGTGGGCGGGGTCTGTCTGTCTCTGGGGGAGAGGTCTGGGGCTGTGGGCGGGGTCTCTGTCTCAGGGGGTGGGGTCTCTGGGCAGGGGGCCGGGTCTCTGCCTCTGGGGGTGGGGTCGCTGGGCAGGGGGCGGGGTCTCTGTCTCTGGGGGTGGGGCCTAGGGCTGTGGGCGGGGTCTCTCTGTCTCTGGGGGTGGGGTCTGGGGCTGTGGGTGGGGTCTCTGACTCTGGGGGCGGCGTCTCTGGGCAGGGGGCGGGGTCTCTGGGGGCGGGGTCTCTGTCTCTGGGGGCGGGGTCTGGTGCTGTGGGCGTGGTCTGTCTGTCTCTTGGGTGGAGTCTCTATCTCTGGGGGCGGGGTCTGGGGCTGTGGGCGGGGTCTCTCTGTCTCTGGGGGTGGGATCTGGGGCTGTGGGCGGGGTCTGTCTGTCTGGGAGTGGGGTCTCTGTCTCTGGGGGCGGGGTCTGGGGCTGTGGGCGGGGGTGTCGGTTTCTGGGGATGGAGTCTCTGTCTCTGGGGGCGGGGTCTGGGGCTGTGGGCGGGGTCTCTCTGTCTCTGGGGGCGGGCTGTGGGCGGGGTCTCTCTGTCTCTGGGGGCTGGGGCTGTGGGCGGGGTCTCTGGGCAGGGGGCGGGGTCTTTGTCTCTGGGGGTGGGGTCTCTGGGGGTGGGGTCTCTGTCTCTGGGGGTGGGGTCTGGTGCTGTGGGCGGGGTGTCGGTCTCTCTGTCTCTGGGGGTGGGGTCTCTGTCTCTGGGGGCGGGGTCTGGGGCTGTGGGCGGGGCCTGTCTGTCTCTGGGGGTGGGGTCTGTGGCTGTGGGCGGGGTCTGTCTGTCTCTGGGGGTGGGGTCTCTGTCTCTGGGGGCGGTGCCTGGGGCTGCGGGCGGGGTGTCGGTCTCTGGGGTGGGGTCTGTCTGTCTCTGGGGGTGGGGTCTCTGTCTCTGGGGGCGGGGTCTGGGGCTGTGGGCAGGGTCTGTCTGTCTCTGGGGGTGGGGTCTGGGGCTGTGGGCGGGGTCTGTCTGTCTCTGGGGGTGGGGTCTGGGGCTGTGGGCGGGGTCTGTCGCTGTGGGCGGGGTCTGTCTGTCTCTGGGGTTGGGGTCTGGGGCTGTGGGCGGGGTCTCTGTCTCTGGGGGCAGGGTCTCTGGGCAGGGGGCAGGGTCTCTGTCTCTGGGGGCGGGGTCTCTGGGCAGGGGGTGGGGTCTCTGTCTCTGGGGGTGGGGTCTGGGGCTGTGGGCGGGGTCTCTCTGTCTCTGGGGGCGGGGTCTGGGGCTGTGGGCGGGGTCTCTGCCTCTGTGGGCGAGGTCTCTGGGCAGGGGGCGGGGTCTCTATCTCTGGGGGCGGGGTCTCTGAACAGGGGGCGGGGTCTGGTGATGTGGGCGGGGTCTCCGGGGGCGGGGTCTCTGGGCAGGGGGCGGGGTCTCTCTGTCTCTGGGGCAGGGACTCTGTCTCTGGGGCGGTGTCTCTGTCTCTGTGGGCGGAGTCTCTCTGTCTCTGGGGATGGGGTCTCTGGGGGCGGGGTCTGGTGCTGGGGGCGGGGTCTTTCTGTCTCTGGGGGTGGGGTCTGGGGCTGTGGGCGGGGTCTCTCTGTCTCTGGGGGTGGGGTCTGGGACTGTAGGCGGGGTCTCTCTGTCTCTGGGGGTGGGGTCTCTGTCTCTGTGGGCGGAGTCTGGGGCTGTGGGCGGGGTCTCTCTGTCTCTGGGGAAGGTCTGGGGCTGTGGGCAGGGTCTCTGTCTCTGGGGGTGGGGTCTGGGGCTGTGGGCGGGGTCTCTCTGTCTCTGGGGGTGGGGTCTGGGGCTGTGGGCGGGGTCTCTCTGTCTCTGGGGGTGGGGTCTGGGGCTGTGGGCGGGGTCTCTCTGTCTCTGGGGAAGGTCTGGGGCTGTGGGCGGGGTCTCTGGGCATGGGGCGGGTTCTGGGGCTGTGGGCGGGGTCTGTCTCTCTGGGGGCGGGGTCTGGGGCTGTGGGCGGGGTCTGTCTGTCTCTGGGGGCGGGGTCTGGGGCTGTGGGCGGGATCTGTCTCTGGGGGCGGGGTCTGGGGCTGTGGGCGGGGTCTCTCTGTCTCTGTGGGCGGAGTCTGGGGCTGTGGGCGGGGTCTCTCTGTCTCTGGGGAAGGTCTGGGGCTGTGGGCGGGGTCTCTGTCTCTGGGGGCGGGGTCTGGGGCTGTGGGCAGGGTCTCTGTCTCTGGGGGCGGGGTCTGGGGCTGTGGGCGGGGTCTCTGTCTCAGGGGCGGGGTCTGGTGTTGTGGGCGGGGTCTGGGGCTGTGGGCGGGGTCTGTTACAGGGGGCGGGGTGTTGGTCTCTCTCTGACTGTCTCTCTCGGGCCGGGCTGAGGTGGGTGAGCGAGTCCCCGCGGGCCGGGCTGAGCGAGGTCTGTGGGTCAGGAGTGTGAGCGAGTCCCCGCGGGGCCCAGGCCGGACTCGGAGAGCCGCTCCCCGGGCTGAGTGTGAGGCTGGGCCCGGGATCCCCGCTCTCCCGTGTGCGGGCCGGGCCCCGAGTCAAAGGATCTCCGCCCGGGCCCGGGCCCAGAGAGCGGAGCCGGGAGCGGTGCGAGTCTGAGCGGACTCTCGCTTACTCGATCCGATGATTCTTGACTCTTTGAACAGCCGGAAGATCCGCTGCAACAACAGGCTGTTACTCAGCGTTAACCGCGCCAAACAAATCTACCGCTGGTGATGCCGCAATCTGTCAGTGTCCAGCGGTTGCAACTCCATCACTCCGGGTCGGGATCTCCGGGTCCGGGGTCTCCGGGGGTCGGGGTCCGGGGGTCGGTGTCCCGGGGGTCGGTGTCCCGGGGGTCGGTGTCCCGGGGGTCGGGGTCTCCGGGTCCGGGGTCTCCGGGTCCGGTGTCCCGGGGGTCGGTGTCCCGGGGGTCGGGGTCTCCGGGTCCGGGGTCTCCGGGTCCGGTGTCCCGGGGGTCGGGGTCTCCGGGGTCGGGGTCTCCGGTGTCCGGGGGTCGGTGTCCCGGGGGTCGGGGTCTCCGGGTTTCTGGGTCGGGGTCTCCAGGGTCTCCGGGGTCGGGGTCTCCGGGTTTCGGGGTCTCCGGGTCCGGTGTCCGGGGGTCGGTGTCCCGGGGGTCGGGGTCTCCGGGTCTCCGGGTCCGGGGGTCGGTGTCCCGGGGGTCGGGGTCTCCGGGTTTCTGGGTCGGGGTCTCCAGGGTCTCCGGGGTCGGGGTCTCCGGGTTTCTGGGTCGGGGTCTCCAGGGTCTCCGGGGTCGGGGTCTCCGGGTTTCTGGGTCGGGGTCTCCGGGGTCGGGGTCTCCGGGTCTCCGGGGGTCGGTGTCCCGGGGGTCGGGGTCTCCGGGTTTCTGGGTCGGGGTCTCCGGGTCGGGGTCTCCGGGTCTGATGCCTCTCTCTTTCTCTCAATCCAGGTTATCCGAGGTTTACAGGCAGCTGATAATTTGCAGTGAGACGGAATGTTTCAAGGCATCGCAGCCAATCCCGCTGTCGGAGGTGAGAGGTCAAACTTACATTTCTGGGATATGGTCGGCAACAGAAACAATTCAACACTGGGACTAGCTCAGTCCAAACGTGTTGGATCAAATCAGTCAACAAATGGAGGGAGCGCAGCGAGTTTTTTATTTATTCATTCTTGGGATGTGGGTGTCGCTGGCAAGACCGGCATTTATTGCCCATCCCTAGTTGCCCTTGAGAAGGTGGTGTTGAGCCGCCTTCTTGAACCGCTGCAGTCCGTGTGGTGAAGGTGCTCCCACAGTGCTGTTAGGGAGGGAGTTCCAGGATTTTGACCCAACGACAATGAAAGATCAGCCGATATACTTCCAAGGCAGGATGGTGTGTTACCTCACCCCTGGAATTCAGCTCCTTTGTCCATGTTTGGACCAAGGCTGTAATGAGGTCGGGAGCCGAGTGGTCTTGGCAGAACCCAAACTGGGCATCAGTGAGCAGGTTATTAGTGAGTAAATGCTGCTTGATAGCACTGTCGATGACACTTTCCATCACTTTGCTGATGATTGAGGGTAGACTGATAATTGGCCAGGTTGGCTTTGTCCTTTTTGTGGACAGTACATACCTGGGCAGTTTTCCACATTGTCGGATAGATGCCAGTGTTGTAGCTGTACTGGAACAGCTTGGCTAGAGGCGCGGCTAGTTCTGGAGCACAAGTCTTCAGTTGTGTCCAGCTGGTGACGGTGATCTGATATCACTTCGATCAATCACTTGAAACTGAGGCCCTCGTTATCTGGGGGCTCTGAGCTCGGGGCTGAGCCCAGTCGGGTGGGCTGGGGGTTGGGTGCAGGGGGTGTTGATCTGCAGATCTCTCCTCCCCCAGCAGGTTCAGGATTTAATCTCTGCCGTGTATAACATTCTGTTCATTTGTTGTTCCAGGACAAGGGAACAAACCCGAACTATACGAGGTGAGAAATAAACGAGCGGAGGTCGGTGGAGGGGGAGGTAGGGGGAGGTGGAGGGGGAGGTAGGGGTGGAGGGGGAGGGGGGCGTTGGTGGAGGGGGAGGTCGGTGGAGGTAGGGGTGGAGGGGGATGGGGGAGGGGAGGGGGAGGGGATGTCAAGATGCTCGCTGTGTGCTGATTGGCTCTCTGGGCTGATTGACTCTGATTCACTCTGTGTGCTGATTGGCTCTCTGGGCTGATTGACTCTGATTCGCTCTGTGTGCTGATTGGGTGTTTCCTGTTTCCTGTTCCCTCTACACTGAATTTTTATTCTATTTATTTCAGGAAGTCAAGTTATACAAAAATGCCAGGGAGCGAGAAAAGTGAGTAATATTGAAGTGCCGTGGTCTGATTACACAGGGGGACTCCACAGAGCGGGGTGGTAAGTGGAGACCAAGGTGGGAGGGGACGGGAAGAGGGCAGCAGTGGGCCAAAGCAGTCGGAACGGAGGGCCTGAAGGAGGGAGGCAGCCATACTGAGGGATAGAGGGAGCTAACACAGGTCAGTGATGGTGGTGAGAGCGGGGCAAGAGTAGGCCAGAGTGAGAACTGTGAATTAGGCATGAATGGGTGCGGGGATAGTGGAGATCATGGGAAACTAGTGGGGGTGCGGGGAGTGACAGGGTCGCAGGTCGGAGTGTATCCCGGAGACAGGGGCACAGGTCGGAGTGTCCCCCAGAGACGGGGTCGCAGGTCGGAGTGTATCCCGGAGACGGGGTCGCAGGTCGGAGTGTCCCCCGGAGACAGGGTCACAGGTCGGAGTGTATCCCGGGGACAGGGTCGCAGGTCGGAGAGTCCCCCGGAGACAGGGTCGCAGGTCGGGGTGTCCCCCGGAGACAGGGTCACAGGTCGGAGTGTCTCCCGGAGACGGGGTCGCAGGTCGGAGTGTCCCCCGGAGACAGGGTCGCAGGTCGGAGTGTCCCCCGGAGACAGGGTCGCAGGTCGGGGTGTCCCCCGGAGACGGGGTCGCAGGTCGGGGTGTCCCCCGGAGACGGGGTCGCAGGTCGGAGTGTCCCCCATGGACAGGGTCGCAGGTCGGAGTGTCCCCCGGAGACAGGGTCGCAGGTCGGAGTGTCCCCCATGGACAGGGTCGCAGGTCGGAGTGTCCCCCGGAGACAGGGTCGCAGGTCGGAGTGTCCCCCATGGACAGGGTCGCAGGTCGGAGTGTCCCCCGGAGACAGGGTCGCAGGTCGGAGTGTATCCCGGAGACAGGGTCGCAGGTCGGAGTGTCCCCCGGAGACAGGGTCACAGGTCGGAGTGTCCCCCGGAGACAGGGTCACAGGTCGGAGTGTCCCCCGGAGACAGGGTCGCAGGTCGGGGTGTATCCCGGAGACAGGGTCACAGGTCGGGGTGTCCCCCGGAGACAGGGTCACAGGTCGGGGTGTCCCCCGGAGACAGGGTCACAGGTCGGGGTGTCCCCCGGAGACAGGGTCACAGGTCGGGGTGTCCCCCGGAGACAGGGTCACAGGTCGGGGTGTCCCCCGGAGACAGGGTCACAGGTCGGGGTGTCCCCCGGAGACAGGGTCACAGGTCGGGGTGTCCCCCGGAGACAGGGTCGCAGGTCGGAGTGTCCCCCGGAGACAGGGTCACAGGTCGGGGTGTCCCCCGGAGACAGGGTCACAGGTCGGAGTGTCCCCCGGAGACAGGGTCACAGGTCGGGGTGTCCCCCGGAGACAGGGTCACAGGTCGGGGTGTCCCCCCGGAGACAGGGTCACAGGTCGGAGTGTATCCCGGAGACAGGGTCACAGGTCGGGGTGTCCCCCCGGAGACAGGGTCACAGGTCGGAGTGTATCCCGGAGACAGGGTCACAGGTCGGAGTGTATCCCGGAGACAGGGTCACAGGTCGGAGTGTATCCCGGAGACAGGGTCACAGGTCGGAGTGTCTCCCGGAGACGGGGTCGCAGGTCGGAGTGTCCCCCGGAGACGGGGTCGCAGGTCGGAGTGTCCCCCGGAGACGGGGTCACAGGTCGGAGTGTCCCCCGGAGACAGGGTCGCAGGTCGGAGTGTCCCCCGGAGACAGGGTCACAGGTCGGGGTGTCCCCCGGAGACAGGGTCGCAGGTCGGAGTGTCCCCCCGGAGACAGGGTCACAGGTCGGAGTGTCCCCCCGGAGACGGGGTCACAGGTCGGAGTGTCCCCCGGAGACGGGGTCGCAGGTCGGAGTGTCCCCCGGAGACGGGGTCACAGGTCGGAGTGTCCCCCGGAGACGGGGTCGCAGGTCGGAGTGTCCCCCGGAGACAGGGTCGCAGGTCGGAGTGTCCCCCGGAGACAGGGTCGCAGGTCGGGGTGTCCCCCATGGACAGGGTCGCAGGTCGGAGTGTCCCCCGGAGACAGGGTCACAGGTCGGGGTGTCCCCCATGGACAGGGTCACAGGTCGGGGTGTCCCCCGGAGACAGGGTCGCAGGTCGGAGTGTCCCCCGGAGACAGGGTCACAGGTCGGAGTGTCCCCCCGGAGACAGGGTCACAGGTCGGAGTGTATCCCGGAGACAGGGTCACAGGTCGGAGTGTCCCCCGGAGACAGGGTCACAGGTCGGAGTGTCCCCCGGAGACAGGGTCACAGGTCGGAGTGTCCCCCGGAGACAGGGTCACAGGTCGGAGTGTCCCCCATGGACAGGGTCACAGGTCGGAGTGTCCCCCGGAGACAGGGTCACAGGTCGGAGTGTCCCCCGGAGACAGGGTCGCAGGTCGGGGTGTCCCCCATGGACAGGGTCGCAGGTCGGAGTGTCCCCCGGAGACAGGGTCGCAGGTCGGAGTGTCCCCCGGAGACAGGGTCACAGGTCGGAGTGTCCCCCCGGAGACAGGGTCGCAGGTCGGAGTGTATCCCGGAGACAGGGTCACAGGTCGGAGTGTCCCCCCGGAGACAGGGTCACAGGTCGGAGTGTCCCCCGGAGACAGGGTCACAGGTCGGAGTGTCCCCCGGGGACAGGGTCACAGGTCGGAGTGTATCCCGGAGACAGGGTCACAGGTCGGGGTGTCCCCCGGAGACAGGGTCGCAGGTCGGAGTGTCCCCCGGAGACAGGGTCGCAGGTCGGAGTGTCCCCCGGAGACGGGGTCGCAGGTCGGAGTGTCCCCCGGAGACAGGGTCACAGGTCGGACTGTCCCCCCGGAGACAGGGTCACAGGTCGGAGTGTCCCCCCCGGAGACAGGGTCACAGGTCGGGGTGTCCCCCGGAGACAGGGTCACAGGTCGGAGTGTCCCCCGGAGACGGGGTCACAGGTCGGAGTGTCCCCCCGGAGACAGGGTCACAGGTCGGAGTGTCCCCCCGGCGACAGGGTCGCAGGTCGGAGTGTCCCCCCGGAGACAGGGTCGCAGGTCGGAGTGTCCCCCGGAGACAGGGTCACAGGTCGGAGTGTCCCCCGGAGACAGGGTCACAGGTCGGAGTGTCCCCCGGAGACAGGGTCGCAGGTCGGAGTGTCCCCCCGGCGACAGGGTCGCAGGTCGGAGTGTCCCCCGGAGACGGGGTCACAGGTCGGAGTGTCCCCCGGAGACGGGGTCGCAGGTCGGAGTGTCCCCCGGAGACAGGGTCGCAGGTCGGGGTGTCCCCCGGAGACAGGGTCACAGGTCGGAGTGTCCCCCGGAGACAGGGTCGCAGGTCGGAGTGTACCCCCCGGAGACAGGGTCACAGGTCGGAGTGTCCCCCGGAGACAGGGTCACAGGTCGGAGTGTCCCCCGGAGACAGGGTCACAGGTCGGAGTGTCCCCCGGAGACAGGGTCACAGGTCGGAGTGTCCCCCGGAGACAGGGTCGCAGGTCGGAGTGTACCCCCCGGAGACAGGGTCACAGGTCGGAGTGTCCCCCGGAGACAGGGTCACAGGTCGGAGTGTCCCCCGGAGACAGGGTCGCAGGTCGGAGTGTATCCCGGAGACAGGGTCGCAGGTCGGAGTGTCCCCCGGAGACAGGGTCACAGGTCGGAGTGTATCCCGGAGACAGGGTCACAGGTCGGAGTGTCCCCCGGAGACAGGGTCACAGGTCGGAGTGTCCCCCCGGAGACAGGGTCGCAGGTCGGAGTGTATCCCGGAGACAGGGTCGCAGGTCGGAGTGTATCCCGGGGACGGGGTCACAGGTCGGAGTGTCCCCCCGGAGACAGGGTCACAGGTCGGAGTGTCCCCCGGAGACGGGGTCACAGGTCGGAGTGTCCCCCGGAGACGGGGTCGCAGGTCGGAGTGTCCCCCGGAGACAGGGTCGCAGGTCGGGGTGTCCCCCGGAGACAGGGTCACAGGTCGGAGTGTCCCCCGGAGACAGGGTCGCAGGTCGGGGTGTCCCCCGGAGACAGGGTCACAGGTCGGAGTGTCCCCCGGAGACAGGGTCGCAGGTCGGAGTGTATCCCGGGGACGGGGTCACAGGTCGGAGTGTCCCCCCGGAGACAGGGTCGCAGGTCGGAGTGTATCCCGGAGACAGGGTCGCAGGTCGGAGTGTATCCCGGGGACGGGGTCACAGGTCGGAGTGTCCCCCGGAGACAGGGTCACAGGTCGGAGTGTATCCCGGGGACGGGGTCACAGGTCGGAGTGTCCCCCGGAGACAGGGTCACAGGTCGGAGTGTATCCCGGAGACTGGGTCGCAGGTCGGAGTGTATCCCGGGGACGGGGTCACAGGTCGGAGTGTATCCCGGGGACGGGGTCACAGGTCGGAGTGTCCCCCGGAGACAGGGTCACAGGTCGGAGTGTATCCCGGAGACTGGGTCGCAGGTCGGAGTGTATCCCGGAGACTGGGTCGCAGGTCGGAGTGTCCCCCGGGGACGGGGTCACAGGTCGGAGTGTCCCCCCGGAGACAGGGTCACAGGTCGGAGTGTACTGGTTGCTAATGCTGTCCCTCTCTCTCAGGTTTGATAACATGGCTGAGCTGTTTGCCGTAGTGAAGACCCTTCAGGCCCTGGAGAAAACCTACATCAAGGACTGCGTCACCCCGACAGAGTGAGTGTCTCTGGGGGTCCGCATCGTGTGGTGCAAGGGGGGAGGAGGAGGGGGCAAATTACGTCACAGGAAGAAGCTGCTCCCCCACCCTGGAACTCTCTGATCCTGATCCCCCTCCGTTTCCCTTCAGCGATTTCACCATTCCCTTTGAATCGCCATCTGCCTCGGCTCCAGTTGCAGATGTCCTGATATTCCTTTCCTGCACTTTCCAAATCCAGGCTGCATCGCCCCGTGTGACATTCCCCAATCCCGGGAAGGGTGAGAGTCTCTGAGTGTGGGGGGGTCGGGGGGGAGAGGCGGGGGGTAGAGGGAGGGCGTGGGAGAGCGGGGGGGGGCGCGGCTGGGGAGGGAGAGCGGGGGGGTGAGGGGAGGTAGAGCCGGGGGGGAGAGGGAGGGAGAGAGAGAGAGGGGGGCTCCCGGGAGAGCTGTGTGTTAAATGCTGATTGGATACAAGTTAAACCAGACTTTGTGAGATTAGAATATTGTTCCCCAGCAGTTGCACGATGTGCAGGAGAAGTGTGTGCTGTGAATCCCGGCCAGTTCCCCTTCTCTTCTCTGCTCCTGCTCACAGTCTTCCTTCCCTTCCCAGGTACACTGCTGCCTGCTCCCGCCTGCTGGTTCAGTACAAAGCCGCGTTCAAACAGGTCCAGGGCTCTGACGTCTCCTCCATCGATGAGTTCTGTAGAAGGTACAGGGTAAGTGAGTGTGAGGGTTGGGATGGGGGATTGGGAGTGGGCAGGTGGGGGGATAGGTGATGGGGGTTGTGGGTATTGGGGGGGGTGCGGAAGGGTGAGGGGCGGATTGGGGGTGGGGGGACGGGGGGTCGGCAGTGACCGGTTTAATGTATTTTCTTATTTTGCAGCTGGATTGCCCATTGGCAATGGAGAGGATTAAGGAAGACCGTCCGATCACAATCAAGGATGACAAGGGCAATCTGAACCGCTGTATTGCAGATATTGTTTCGGTGAGTCTGACCTCAGCCAGCGGTCAGTGGAGCCCGGGAGGGACCAGTATCTCCCTTACCCATGGTTTACACTCACATTAACTCTGCCTATCTCCCTCTCCCCAGCTCTTCATCACTGTCATGGACAAGCTGCGTTTGGAGATCCGAGCCATGGATGAGGTAAGGAGCCGGTGACTGTATTTCCGGGGCGAGTTGCTTCGGGATACGGTGTGTCAAGCGCTGGAAGGTTTGTGGTTATGTCCTGAGAGATACGGTAACGAGAAAGTGAACCCAGGACAGCAGAGGTAGGGCAGGACAAGGAGACACGGGGTCAAAGGGCGGCAGGACAAGGGGGCACGGTGTCAGAGGGCGGCAGGACAAGGGGGCACGGGGTCAGAGGGCGGCAGGACAAGGGCACGGGTTCAGAGGGCGGCAGGACAAGGGGGCATGGGGCCAGAGGGCGGCAGGACAAGGGAGCACGGGGGCAGTGGGTGCTAGAACAAGAGGGCATGGAGTCAGGGCGGCAGGACAAGGGGGCACGGGGTCAGAGGGCGGCAGGACAAGGGCACGGGTTCAGAGGGCGGCAGGACAAGGGGGCATGGGGCCAGAGGGCGGCAGCACAAGGGAGCACGGGGTCAGAGGGCGGCAGGACAAGGGAGCACTGGGGCAGTGGGTGCTAGAACAAGAGGGCATGGAGTCAGGGCGGCAGGACAAAGGGGCACGGGGTCAGTGGGCGGCAGGACAAGGGAGCACGGGGTCAGTGGGTGCTAGAACAAGGGGGCACGGGGTCAGAGGGCGGCAGGACAAAGGGGACACGGTCAGTGGGCGACAGGACAAGGGGGCACGGAGTCAGAGGGCGGCAGCACAAGGGGGCACGGGGTCAGAGGGCGACAGGACAAGGGGGCACGGGGTCAGCGGGTGGCAGGACAAGGGGACACGAGGTCAGAGGGCGGCAGCACAAGGCACGGGGTCAGCGGGCGGCAGGACAAGGGGGCACGGGGTCAGAGGGTGGCAGGACACGGGCTTGGGGTCGGGGAAGTGTGTCCAAATTTGCAGACTAAATCATTCTGAGGAAGCTGCCTGGAGATATGCTAGAGTCCATTATAAAAGATGTAATAGCAGAGCACTTGGAAAACAGTGACAGGATTGGACAAAGTCAACATGGATTTCCAAAAGGTAAATCATGCTTGATTAATCTACTGGAATTTTTTGAGGATGTAACTGGTAGAATAGATAAGAGGGAACCAGTGGATGTGATGTATTTGGACTTTCAGAAGGCTTTCGACAAGGTCCCGCATAAGAGATTAGCGTGCAAAGTTAAAGCACATGGGATTGGGGGTAAGGTACTGACTTGTTAGAGAACTGGTTGGCAGACAGGAAGCAAAGAGTTGGAATAAACCGGTCTTTTTCCAAGTGGCAGGCAGTGACTAGTGGGGTACCGCAGGGATCGGTGCTAGGACCCCAGCTATTCACAATATATATTAATGATGTAGACGAGGGAACTAGATGTAACATCTCCAAGTTTGCAGACAACACAAAGCTGGGTGGGCATGTGTGCTGTGAGGCGGATGCAGAGAAACTCCAGTATGATTTGGACAGGTTGGGTGATATGGCAGATGCAGTATAATGTGGATAAATGCGAGGTTATCCACTTTGGTGGCAAAAACAGGAAGGCAGATTATTATCTGAATGGCAATAGATTGGGAGAAGGGGAAGTGCAACGAGACCTGGGTGTCCTTGTGCACCAGTCGCTGAAGGTAAGCATGCAGGTGCAGCAGGCGGTTAAGAAGGCAAATGGTATGTTGGCCTTCATAGCGAGAGGATTCGAGTACAGGAGCAAGGATGTCTTGCTGTAGTTGTACAGGGCCTTGGTGAGGCCACACCTTGAGTATTGTGTGCAGTTTTAGTCACCTTATCTGAGGTAGGACGTTCTTGCCATGGAGGGAGTGCAGCGAAGATTCACCAGACTGATACCTGGGATGGCAGGAATGACGTATGGGGAGAGATTGGGTCGATTGGGCTTATCTTCGCTGGAGTTTAGAAAAATGAGAGGGAATCTCATCGAAACCTATAAAATTCTAACAGGACTAGACAGACCAGATGCAGGAAGGATGTTCCCGATGGCCGGGGGTTCCAGAACCAGGGTCACAGTCTAAGGATAAGGGGTAAGCCATTTAGGACAGAGATGAGGAGGAATTTCTTCACCCAGAGAGTGGTGAATCTGTGGATTTCTCTACCACAGAAGGCAGTAGCGGCCAATTCATTAAATATATTCAAGAAGGAGTTAGATATATTTCTCACGGCTAAAGGGATCAAGGGATATGGGGAGAAGGCAGGGACAGGTTACTAAATTTGGAGGATCAGCCATGATCTCATTGAATGGCGGAACAGGCTCGAGGGGCCGAATGGCCTACTCCTACTCCTATCTTCTATGTTTCTATTGATAAAATGGGGGAATGGGGAAAGGGGGCAGACGGAGTTCAGTGTCAGTAAGTGTGAGGTTGTGCTTTTAGGTAAAGAAGGTAGTTCTGGTTTGGAAGGTTGGAAGAGCAAGAGAGATTTGGGGGCTCAGGTCCACAAGATGTGAAAGGCCTCACAAGTGGATAAGGCTATAAAACGCTGATGGGTTTTATGACGAGGTATCTATATCTATCTATCTTCTATCTATCTTCTATCTATCTATATATATAAAGGAATCGATCTGTCTGTCTGTCCTTCTGTCTGTCTGTCCTCGGGTGTGCGTCTGTCCAGCTATGCGCTCGAAAGTTATACGGCGTACCTACGCGTGCGTTACCTCCGAAGAAAGCTTATGCTTCCGGGACGCTCGTAAGCGTATTTACTTTTCGGTCGGACCAAAATTGTTCGTGCCTTATGCAAAAAACCTTCAAAATTAAACTCATTATCTGCTACTTAGCATTGATTGACTGACGTCAAGGCTCCACCAATCCTGTGCCGTCACGATTGACCAATCCTACAGTACGGTCCCCTGATGGTTGGCCAATCGGTGTGTGTGTGTGTGGGCGGGACTAAGCGTTTTCATCTCGGGGATCTGGCAGCCATTGTTTCACTGCCATTACTTCAGCTTCCAGCTCAAACTACTTTGATCATCCAGCTTTGAAAAAGTTAGTATCTCTTTTAAAAATAACATAAGATTTACCAAAAACGTTTTATAAGTACTTTCACTTTCATCTTTCAAGGTATTAAAAGGTAGAAATGTTGCCCGGCAGCAGATTCACAAAGGGACACAGACAGGGCCCAAAAGCCTGGGACTCGATTTAAAATGTTGCCCGGCACCAGATTCACAGAGAGGCCCCAAAGCCTGGCACTCGATTTAAACCGCCCGGCCCAAAACAGCCCTGGCAAAGCCGGGCTCCCCCCAGCTAGTAGACTATAAAGGTGGAGCGGTAACGGTGAATCCATATAAAACCTCAGTTAGAGGATTGTGGGCAGTATTGGGCTCCACACTATAGGAAGGATGTTGAGGTGATCGAGGATCCAGCACTGATTCACTGCCTGGTCTGAGGAAAGAGCGGTGTTTAAACTTGTGAAGGGATGGGGATAGACTGTTTCCAGTGGCTGAACGGTTAGAACAAGTGTTCATCGATATAAGATTAAAACCAAGAGATTTAGGAGAGGGGCGAAGCAGACATTGCTATCGGGAGAGGAGTGTGAAATATTAGATGAAATAAACATAGTGAGAGAGGAAGTATTAAGGGGTTTAGCAGCTTTAAAAGTGGATAAATCCCCAGGCCCGGATGAAATGTATCCCAGACTGTTAAACAAAGCAAAAGAGGAAATAGCAGAGGCCCCGACCATCATTTTCCAATCCTCCCTGGCTTCAGGTGTGGTGCCGGAGGACTGGAGGACTGCTAATGTGGTACCCTTGTTTAAAAAGGGAGAAAAAGATAGACCGAGTAATTACAGGCCAGTCAGCCTAACCTCGGTGGTGGGAAAATTATTGGAAAGAATTCTGAAGGACAGGATAAATCTTCATTTAGAAAGACACGGATTAATCAAGGATAATCAGCACGGATTTGTTAAGGGAAGGTCGTGTCTGACAAACTTGATTGAATTTTTTGAGGAGGTAACGAGGGTAGATGAGGGTAGTGCGTTTGATGTAGTGTATATGGACTTTAGCAAGGCTTTTGATAAGGTTCCACATGTCAGACTGGTCACAAAGTTAAAAGCCCATGGGATCCAGGGCAAAGTGTCAAGTTGGATTCAAAACTGGCTCGGAGACAGGAAGCAGAGGGTAATGGTTGATGGGTGTTTTTGTGACTGGAAGGCTGTTTCCAGTGGGGTTCTGCAGGGCTCAGTACTGGGTCCCTGCTTTTTGTGGTATATATCAATGATCTAGACTTGAATATAGGGGGTATGATTAAGAAGTTTGCAGATGATACTAAAATCAGCTGTGTGGTTGATAATGAAGAAGGAAGCTGTAGACTGCAGGAAGATATCAATAAATTGGTCAGGTGGACAGAACAGTGGCAAATGGAATTCAATCCGGAGAAGTGTAAGGTAATGCATTTGGGGAGGGCTAACAAGGAAAGGGAATACACATTAAATGGTAGGACACTGAGTAGTGTAGAGGAACAAAGGGACCTTGGAGTGCATGTCCACAGATCCCTGATGGTAGCAGGCCAGGTAGATAAGGTGGTTAAGAAGGCATACGGAATGCTTGCCTTTATTAGCCGTGGCATAGAATACAAGAGCAGGGGGGTTATGCTTCAACTGTATAAATCACTAGTTAGGCCTCAGCTAGAGTACTGCGTGCAGTTCTGGTCACCACATTACAGGAAAGATGTGATTGCACTAGAGAGGGTACAGAGGAGATTTACAAGGATGTTGCTGGGAGTAGAGAATCTTAGCTATGAGGAAAGACTGGATAGGCTGGGTCTGTTTTCCTTGGAACAGGAGGCTGAGGGGAGACCTTATTGAGGTGTGTAAAATTATGAAGGGCACAGATAAAGTGGATAGAAAGGAACTTTTTCCCTTAGCAGAGGGGTCAAAAACCAGGGGCCACAGATTTAAAGTAATTGATGGAAGGTTTAGAGGGGATTTGAGGAGAAATTTCTTCACCCAGAGGGTTGTGGGGGTCTGGAACTCACTGCCTGAAAGGGTGGTAGAGGCAGGAACCCTAACCACATTTAAAAAGTACTTGGATGCGCACTTGGGATGCTGTAACCTGCAGGGCTACGGACCAAGAGCTGGGAAGTGGGATTAGGCTGGAGAGCTCTTTGTTGGCCGGCGCGGACACGATGGGCTGAATGGCCTCCTTCCATGCTGTAACTTTCTATGATTCTAGGACAGAGAGCAGGAGAAACTATTTCACCCAGAGGGGTGTGAGGCTGTGGAATTCACTCTCGGGGTTAGTGGTCGAAGCAGAGACCAGGCCAACATTTACAGGTTAGAGAGCTGGTGGAATGAAAGGGGGGATAACGGGATCTGCGAACAGGGCGCGACACGAGATTAGGTACTACTAGTGTGGGATAAACACCATGGACTGGTTGGGCTGAATGGCCTGTGTGCATGTTGTAATTTCTGTGGAATTCCATGGAGTTGTGTAAAGGGATCATTGCGTTGGAATGCTGAGTGGTTCGAGGACCTGTCTGCTCACCTCTCCCTCCGTGTCTGTGCTAATGATTTGATATATTAGTGGACCTCCTGTGGCACTGCTCATGGTTAGTCAGGTGACAGGAGTAACATCATGTGATGCTGAATGGCCTCTTTCTGGGATGTATATTCTATGTAAGATTCTGCTAAGGTGAGGCTGTGTCCAGTGGAGGCCACAAACTCCGACTGTTCAGAAATCAGTGGCTTGGGTCAGTCAGAGTTTAATTGTTGTTTGTCCTGGGAACTGAGCACGGTGCTGTGCCGATACTGTACGGTGCTCTCTGTGATGGGACAGTGGGGGTGAGCAGGGAGCTGTGCTGATCCTGTACGCTGTGGGCCAGTGGGGGTGAGCAGGGAGCTGTGCCGATCCCGTACGCTGTGGGACAGTGGGGGTGAGCAGGGAGCTGTGCTGATCCCGTACGCTGTGGGACAGTGGGGGTGAGCAGGGAGCTGTGCCGATCCCGTACGCTGTGGGACAGTGGGGGTGAGCAGGGAGCTGTGCTGATCCCGTACGCTGTGGGACAGTGGGGGTGAGCAGGGAGCTGTGCTGATCCCGTACGCTGTGGGACAGTGGGGGTGAGCAGGGAGCTGTGCTGATCCCGTACGCTGTGGGACAGTGGGGGTGAGCAGGGAGCTGTGCTGATCCCGTACGCTGTGGGACAGTGGGGGTGAGCAGGGAGCTGTGCTGATCCCGCACGCTGTGGGACAGTGGGGGTGAGCAGGGAGCTGTGCTGATCCCGTACGCTGTGGGACAGTGGGGGTGAGCAGGGAGCTGTGCTGATCCCGTACGCTATGGGACAGTGGGGGTGAGCAGGGAGCTGTGCTGATCCCGTACGCTGTGGGACAGTGGGGGTGAGCAGGGAGCTGTGCTGATCCCGTACGCTGTGGGACAGTGGGAGTGAGCAGGGAGCTGTGCTGATCCCGTACGCTGTGGGACAGTGGGGGTGAGCAGGGAGCTGTGCTGATCCCGCACGCTGTGGGACAGTGGGGGTGAGCAGGGAGCTGTGCCGATCCCGCACGCTGTGGGACAGTGGGGGTGAGCAGGGAGCTGTGCCGATCCCGTACGCTGTGGGACAGTGGGGGTGAGCAGGGAGCTGTGCTGATCCCGCACGCTGTGGGACAGTGGGGGTGAGCAGGGAGCTGTGCTGATCTCGTACGCTGTGGGACAGTGGGGGTGAGCAGGGAGCTGTGCTGATCCCGTACGCTGTGGGACAGTGGGAGTGAGCAGGGAGCTGTGCTGATCCCGCACGCTGTGGGATAGTGGGGGTGAGCAGGCAGCTGTGCTGATCCCGTACGCTGTGGGACAGTGGGGGTGAGCAGGGAGCTGTGCTGATCCTGTACGCTGTGGGACAGTGGGGGTGAGCAGGGAGCTGTGCTGATCCCGTACGCTGTGGGACAGTGGGGGTGAGCAGGGAGCTGTGCTGATCCCGTACGCTGTGGGACAGTGGGGGTGAGCAGGGAGCTGTGCTGATCCCGTATGCTGTGGGACAGTGGGGGTGAGCAGGGAGCTGTGCTGATCCCGTATGCTGTGGGACAGTGGGGGTGAGCAGGGAGCTGTGCTGATCCCGTACGCTGTGGGACAGTGGGGGTGAGCAGGGAGCTGTGCCGATCCCGTACGCTGTGGGACAGTGGGGGTGAGCAGGGAGCTGTGCTGATCCCGTACGCTGTGGGACAGTGGGGGTGAGCAGGGAGCTGTGCTGATCCCGTACGCTGTGGGACAGTGGGGGTGAGCAGGGAGCTGTGCTGATCCCGTACGCTGTGGGACAGTGGGGGTGAGCAGGGAGCTGTGCTGATCCCGTACGCTGTGGGACAGTGGGGGTGAGCAGGGAGCTGTGCTGATCCCGCACGCTGTGGGACAGTGGGGGTGAGCAGGGAGCTGTGCCGATCCCGTACGCTGTGGGACAGTGGGGGTGAGCAGGGAGCTGTGCTGATCCCGTACGCTGTGGGACAGTGGGGGTGAGCAGGGAGCTGTGCTGATCCCGTACGCTGTGGGACAGTGGGGGTGAGCAGGGAGCTGTGCTGATCCCGTACGCTGTGGGACAGTGGGGGTGAGCAGGGAGCTGTGCTGATCCCATACGCTGTGGGACAGTGGGGGTGAGCAGGGAGCTGTGCTGATCCCGTACGCTGTGGGACAGTGGGGGTGAGCAGGGAGCTGTGCTGATCCCGTATGCTGTGGGACAGTGGGGGTGAGCAGGGAGCTGTGCTGATCCCGTACGCTGTGGGACAGTGGGGGTGAGCAGGGAGCTGTGCTGATCCCGTACGCTGTGGGACAGTGGGGGTGAGCAGGGAGCTGTGCTGATCCCGTACGCTGTGGGACAGTGGGGGTGAGCAGGGAGCTGTGCTGATCCCGCACGCTGTGGGACAGTGGGGGTGAGCAGGGAGCTGTGTCGATCCCGTACGCTGTGGGACAGTGGGGGTGAGCAGGGAGCTGTGCCGATCCCGTACGCTGTGGGACAGTGGGGGTGAGCAGGGAGCTGTGTTGATCCCGTACGCTGTGGGACAGTGGGGGTGAGCAGGGAGCTGTGCTGATCCCGTACGCTGTGGGACAGTGGGGGTGAGCAGGGAGCTGTGCTGATCCCGTACGCTGTGGGACAGTGGGGATGAGCAGGGAGCTGTGCTGATCCCGCACGCTGTGGGACAGTGGGGGTGAGCAGGGAGCTGTGCTGATCCCGTACGGTGCTCCCTGATGGGACAGTGGGGGTGAGCAGGGAGCTGTGCTGATCCCGTACGCTGTGGGACAGTGGGAGGGAGCTGTGCTGATCCCGTACGCTGTGGGACAGTGGGGGTGAGCAGGGAGCTGTGCCGATCCCGTACGCTGTGGGACAGTGGGGGTGAGCAGGGAGCTGTGCTGATCCCGTACGCTGTGGGACAGTGGGGGTGAGCAGGGAGCTGTGCTGATCCCGTACGCTGTGGGACAGTGGGGGTGAGCAGGGAGCTGTGCCGATCCCGTACGCTGTGGGACAGTGGGGGTGAGCAGGGAGCTGTGCTGATCCCGTACGCTGTGGGACAGTGGGAGTGAGGAGGGAGCTGTGCTGATCCGTACGCTGTGGGACAGTGGGGGTGAGCAGGGAGCTGTGCTGATCCCGTACGCTGTGGGACAGTGGGGGTGAGCAGGAAGCTGTGCCGATCCCGTACGCTGTGGGACAGTGGGGGTGAGCAGGGAGCTGTGCTGATCCCGTACGCTGTGGGACAGTGGGGGTGAGCAGGGAGCTGTGCTGATCCCGTACGCTGTGGGACAGTGGGAGTGAGCAGGGAGCTGTGCTGATCCCGTACGGTGCTCCCTGATGGGACAGTGGGGGTGAGCAGGGAGCTGTGCTGATCCCGTATGCTGTGGGACAGTGGGGGTGAGCAGGGAGCTGTGCTGATCCCGTACGCTGTGGGACAGTGGGGGTGAGCAGGGAGCTGTGCTGATCCCGTACGCTGTGGGACAGTGGGGGTGAGCAGGGAGCTGTGCTGATCCCGTACGCTGTGGGACAGTGGGGGTGAGCAGGGAGCTGTGCTGATCCCGTACGCTGTGGGACAGTGGGAGTGAGCAGGGAGCTGTGCTGATCCCGTACGCTGTGGGACAGTGGGGGTGAGCAGGGAGCTGTGCTGATCCCGTACGCTGTGGGACAGTGGGGGTGAGCAGGGAGCTGTGCTGATCCCGTACGCTGTGGGACAGTGGGGGTGAGCAGGGAGCTGTGCTGATCCTGTACGCTGTGGGACAGTGGGGGTGAGCAGGGAGCTGTGCTGATCCTGTACGCTGTGGGACAGTGGGGGTGAGCAGGGAGCTGTGCTGATCCTGTACGCTGTGGGACAGTGGGGGTGAGCAGGGAGCTGTGCTGATCCCGTACGCTGTGGGACAGTGGGGGTGAGCAGGGAGCTGTGCTGATCCCGTACGCTGTGGGACAGTGGGGGTGAGCAGGGAGCTGTGCTGATCCCGTACGCTGTGGGACAGTGGGGGTGAGCAGGGAGCTGTGCTGATCCCGTACGCTGTGGGACAGTGGGGGTGAGCAGGGAGCTGTGCTGATCCCGTACGCTGTGGGACAGTGGGGGTGAGCAGGGAGCTGTGCTGATTCCGTACGCTGTGGGACAGTGGGGGTGAGCAGGGAGCTGTGCTGATCCCGTACGCTGTGGGACAGTGGGGGTGAGCAGGGAGCTGTGTTGATCCCGTACGCTGTGGGACAGTGGGGGTGAGCAGGGAGCTGTGCTGATCCCGTACGCTGTGGGACAGTGGGGGTGAGCAGGGAGCTGTGCTGATCCCGTACGCTGTGGGACAGTGGGGTGAGCAGGGAGCTGTGCTGATCCCGTACGCTGTGGGACAGTGGGGGTGAGCAGGGAGCTGTGCTGATCCCGCACGCTGTGGGACAGTGGGGGTGAGCAGGGAGCTGTGCCGATCCCGCACGCTGTGGGACAGTGGGGGTGAGCAGGGAGCTGTGCCGATCCCGTACGCTGTGGGACAGTGGGGGTGAGCAGGGAGCTGTGCTGATCCCGCACGCTGTGGGACAGTGGGGGTGAGCAGGGAGCTGTGCTGATCCCGTACGCTGTGGGACAGTGGGGGTGAGCAGGGAGCTGTGCTGATCCCGTACGCTGTGGGACAGTGGGGGTGAGCAGGGAGCTGTGCTGATCCCGTATGCTGTGGGACAGTGGGGGTGAGCAGGGAGCTGTGCTGATCCCGTATGCTGTGGGACAGTGGGGGTGAGCAGGGAGCTGTGCTGATCCCGTACGCTGTGGGACAGTGGGGGTGAGCAGGGAGCTGTGCTGATCCCGTACGCTATGGGACAGTGGGGGTGAGCAGGGAGCTGTGCTGATCCCGTACGCTGTGGGACAGTGGGGGTGAGCAGGGAGCTGTGCTGATCCCGTACGCTGTGGGACAGTGGGGGTGAGCAGGGAGCTGTGCTGATCCCGTACGCTGTGGGACAGTGGGGGTGAGCAGGGAGCTGTGCTGATCCCGTACGCTGTGGGACAGTGGGGGTGAGCAGGGAGCTGTGCTGATCCCGTACGCTGTGGGACAGTGGGGGTGAGCAGGGAGCTGTGCTGATCCCGCACGCTGTGGGACAGTGGGGGTGAGCAGGGAGCTGTGCCGATCCCGTACGCTGTGGGACAGTGGGGGTGAGCAGGGAGCTGTGCTGATCCCGTACGCTGTGGGACAGTGGGGGTGAGCAGGGAGCTGTGCTGATCCCGTACGCTGTGGGACAGTGGGGGTGAGCAGGGAGCTGTGCTGATCCCGTACGCTGTGGGACAGTGGGGGTGAGCAGGGAGCTGTGCTGATCCCATACGCTGTGGGACAGTGGGGGTGAGCAGGGAGCTGTGCTGATCCCGTACGCTGTGGGACAGTGGGGGTGAGCAGGGAGCTGTGCTGATCCCGTATGCTGTGGGACAGTGGGGGTGAGCAGGGAGCTGTGCTGATCCCGTACGCTGTGGGACAGTGGGGGTGAGCAGGGAGCTGTGCTGATCCCGTACGCTGTGGGACAGTGGGGGTGAGCAGGGAGCTGTGCTGATCCCGTACGCTGTGGGACAGTGGGGGTGAGCAGGGAGCTGTGCTGATCCCGCACGCTGTGGGACAGTGGGGGTGAGCAGGGAGCTGTGTCGATCCCGTACGCTGTGGGACAGTGGGGGTGAGCAGGGAGCTGTGCCGATCCCGTACGCTGTGGGACAGTGGGGGTGAGCAGGGAGCTGTGTTGATCCCGTACGCTGTGGGACAGTGGGGGTGAGCAGGGAGCTGTGCTGATCCCGTACGCTGTGGGACAGTGGGGGTGAGCAGGGAGCTGTGCTGATCCCGTACGCTGTGGGACAGTGGGGATGAGCAGGGAGCTGTGCTGATCCCGCACGCTGTGGGACAGTGGGGGTGAGCAGGGAGCTGTGCTGATCCCGTACGCTGTGGGACAGTGGGGATGAGCAGGGAGCTGTGCTGATCCCGCACGCTGTGGGACAGTGGGGGTGAGCAGGGAGCTGTGCTGATCCCGCACGCTGTGGGACAGTGGGGGTGAGCAGGGAGCTGTGCTGATCCCGTACGCTGTGGGACAGTGGGGGTGAGCAGGGAGCTGTGCTGATCCCGTACGCTGTGGGACAGTGGGGGTGAGCAGGGAGCTGTGCCGATCCCGTACGCTGTGGGACAGTGGGGGTGAGCAGGGAGCTGTGCTGATCCCGTACGCTGTGGGACAGTGGGGGTGAGCAGGGAGCTGTGCCGATCCCGTACGCTGTGGGACAGTGGGGGTGAGCAGGGAGCTGTGCTGATCCTGTACGCTGTGGGACAGTGGGGGTGAGCAGGGAGCTGTGCTGATCCCGTACGGTGCTCCCTGATGGGACAGTGGGGGTGAGCAGGGAGCTGTGCTGATCCCGTACGCTGTGGGACAGTGGGAGGGAGCTGTGCTGATCCCGTACGCTGTGGGACAGTGGGGGTGAGCAGGGAGCTGTGCCGATCCCGTACGCTGTGGGACAGTGGGGGTGAGCAGGGAGCTGTGCTGATCCCGTACGCTGTGGGACAGTGGGGGTGAGCAGGGAGCTGTGCTGATCCCGTACGCTGTGGGACAGTGGGGGTGAGCAGGGAGCTGTGCCGATCCCGTACGCTGTGGGACAGTGGGGGTGAGCAGGGAGCTGTGCTGATCCCGTACGCTGTGGGACAGTGGGAGTGAGGAGGGAGCTGTGCTGATCCGTACGCTGTGGGACAGTGGGGGGTGAGCAGGAAGCTGTGCCGATCCCGTACGCTGTGGGACAGTGGGGGTGAGCAGGGAGCTGTGCTGATCCCGTACGCTGTGGGACAGTGGGGGTGAGCAGGGAGCTGTGCTGATCCCGTACGCTGTGGGACAGTGGGAGTGAGCAGGGAGCTGTGCTGATCCCGTACGGTGCTCCCTGATGGGACAGTGGGGGTGAGCAGGGAGCTGTGCTGATCCCGTATGCTGTGGGACAGTGGGGGTGAGCAGGGAGCTGTGCTGATCCCGTACGCTGTGGGACAGTGGGGGTGAGCAGGGAGCTGTGCTGATCCCGTACGCTGTGGGACAGTGGGGGTGAGCAGGGAGCTGTGCTGATCCCGTACGCTGTGGGACAGTGGGGGTGAGCAGGGAGCTGTGCTGATCCCGTACGCTGTGGGACAGTGGGGGTGAGCAGGGAGCTGTGCTGATCCCGTACGCTGTGGGACAGTGGGAGTGAGCAGGGAGCTGTGCTGATCCCGTACGCTGTGGGACAGTGGGGGTGAGCAGGGAGCTGTGCTGATCCCGTACGCTGTGGGACAGTGGGGGTGAGCAGGGAGCTGTGCTGATCCTGTACGCTGTGGGACAGTGGGGGTGAGCAGGGAGCTGTGCTGATCCTGTACGCTGTGGGACAGTGGGGGTGAGCAGGGAGCTGTGCTGATCCTGTACGCTGTGGGACAGTGGGGGTGAGCAGGGAGCTGTGCTGATCCCGTACGCTGTGGGACAGTGGGGGTGAGCAGGGAGCTGTGCTGATCCCGTACGCTGTGGGACAGTGGGGGTGAGCAGGGAGCTGTGCTGATCCCGTACGCTGTGGGACAGTGGGGGTGAGCAGGGAGCTGTGCTGATCCCGTACGCTGTGGGACAGTGGGGGTGAGCAGGGAGCTGTGCTGATCCCGTACGCTGTGGGACAGTGGGGGTGAGCAGGGAGCTGTGCTGATTCCGTACGCTGTGGGACAGTGGGGGTGAGCAGGGAGCTGTGCTGATCCCGTACGCTGTGGGACAGTGGGGGTGAGCAGGGAGCTGTGTTGATCCCGTACGCTGTGGGACAGTGGGGGTGAGCAGGGAGCTGTGCTGATCCCGTACGCTGTGGGACAGTGGGGGTGAGCAGGGAGCTGTGCTGATCCCGTACGCTGTGGGACAGTGGGGGTGAGCAGGGAGCTGTGCTGATCCCGTACGCTGTGGGACAGTGGGGATGAGCAGGGAGCTGTGCTGATCCCGCACGCTGTGGGACAGTGGGGGTGAGCAGGGAGCTGTGCTGATCCCGTACGCTGTGGGACAGTGGGGATGAGCAGGGAGCTGTGCTGATCCCGCACGCTGTGGGACAGTGGGGGTGAGCAGGGAGCTGTGCTGATCCCGCACGCTGTGGGACAGTGGGGGTGAGCAGGGAGCTGTGCTGATCCCGTACGCTGTGGGACAGTGGGGGTGAGCAGGGAGCTGTGCTGATCCCGTACGCTGTGGGACAGTGGGGGTGAGCAGGGAGCTGTGCTGATCCCGTACGCTGTGGGACAGTGGGGGTGAGCAGGGAGCTGTGCCGATCCCGTACGCTGTGGGACAGTGGGGGTGAGCAGGGAGCTGTGCTGATCCTGTACGCTGTGGGACAGTGGGGGTGAGCAGGGAGCTGTGCTGATCCCGTACGGTGCTCCCTGATGGGACAGTGGGGGTGAGCAGGGAGCTGTGCTGATCCCGTACGCTGTGGGACAGTGGGGGTGAGCAGGGAGCTGTGCTGATCCCGTACGCTGTGGGACAGTGGGAGGGAGCTGTGCTGATCCCGTACGCTGTGGGACAGTGGGAGTGAGCAGGGAGCTGTGCTGATCCCGTACGGTGCTCCCTGATGGGACAGTGGGGGTGAGCAGGGAGCTGTGCTGATCCCGTATGCTGTGGGACAGTGGGGGTGAGCAGGGAGCTGTGCTGATCCCGTACGCTGTGGGACAGTGGGAGGGAGCTGTGCTGATCCCGTACGCTGTGGGACAGTGGGGGTGAGCAGGGAGCTGTGCTGATCCCGTACGGTGTGGGACAGTGGGGGTGAGCAGGGAGCTGTGCTGATCCCGTACGCTGTGGGACAGTGGGAGGGAGCTGTGCTGATCCCGTACGCTGTGGGACAGTGGGGGTGAGCAGGGAGCTGTGCTGATCCCGTACGCTGTGGGACAGTGGGGGTGAGCAGGGAGCTGTGCTGATCCTGTACGCTGTGGGACAGTGGGGGTGAGCAGGGAGCTGTGCTGATCCCGTACGGTGCTCCCTGATGGGACAGTGGGGGTGAGCAGGGAGCTGTGCTGATCCCCGTACGCTGTGGGACAGTGGGGGTGAGCAGGGAGCTGTGCTGATCCCGTACGGTGCTCCCTGATGGGACAGTGGGGGTGAGCAGGGAGTTGTGCTGATCCCGTACGCTGTGGGACAGTGGGTGTGAGCAGGGAGCTGTGCTGATCCCGTACGCTGTGGGACAGTGGGGGTGAGCAGGGAGCTGTGTTGATCCCGTACGCTGTGTGTGGTAAACCACTGTTTGTATCCCTGTTTGTCCTGTTTGTATTCCACTGTGTACATGCCTGGACATGCCTCGGCTGACTCCTCCCACAGGTCCTCGTATAAAGGTGACTGCTCCCCAGCCCTTTGTATCCTGGACCGGTCGACCACGCGAGGCAGACCTCCATTCTGTTGTTAATAAAAGCCTTCAGTTACTCTTCTAACTCTCAGTCTTTTATGAGTAATTGATAGCGCATCAATTTTATTAACAACATTTTTATAATGGAGAAGATCCTCACACCAGCATGCCTGGACTTAGATCATCGGGAGGCGGACTCATCCACCAAGTTTACTCACTGGCTTAAGTGTTTCGAAAAATTCCTGACCGCCTCCGAAGCAATCAAATCAGACGAGGACAAACTGGATGTCCTGACCTCCAAAGTGAACCACCGAGTGTACTCGGTCATCCAAGACGCGACCTCGTACGCGGACGCTATCAAGCTCCTCAAGGACCAGTACACGCGCCCAGTGAACGAAGTGTACGCCAGGCACCTCCTGGGGAGTCGTAAACAACAACCTGGGGAATCGACCGTGGAATACCTTCAGGCACTGTCTGTGCTTGGCCGGGCCTGTGGTTGTAAGGATGTAAAGGCCGCCGTGTACACAGAGGAACTTATCCGGGACGCTTTTGTAGCGGGCCACAGATCCAATTACACCCGACAGCGACTGTTGGAGCAGAGTGACCTCGACCTCAACAAGGCCTCTGAACTCGCACTATCGTTGGATGCAGCCTACCAGGGCATGGATGCCTACTCCTCTGCACCGTGGACGCCGCGGGGAATGACAGCCTGGGACACGGTAGGACCGCCTCATAGCGCCGTGCCACCCCAGCCACACCCCAACAACGGCCCAACTACCGCAGCAGTGTCCCAAGGCCAGACAGCAGTGCCCCAAGGCCAGAAATGCTACTTCTGTGGCCAGGCAAAACACCCCAGAGCGCGCTGCCCGGCGAAAAACGCGATCTGCTCGGGCTGCGGGAAGAAGGGACACTACGCTAGCGTCTGCAGGGCCAAAGCCACCCCGAACCCCAGCAGCGCCGCGTGTGGGCCATGCGGGCCGCCATCTTGGACCTCCCCGGCCATGTGCGAATCACCGGTACAGCAGCCATTTTGGACGCCTCCAGCCACATGGGGATCATGGACGCCGCCATCTTGGACGACAGCCGGGACGCAGCAGGCCCCCGACACCGCCTCATCTGATACCCGCAGCGACACACCGACCCCTACGCTGGCATCCGTTACACTGGACCAAGCGAGACCGCACCAACTGGCCAGTTCCACAATGGACATTAAGGTAAATGGTCACGATACAATCTGCCTTTTTGACTCTGGGAGCACGGAGAGCTTCATCCACCCCGACACGGTGCGGCGTTGCTCTCTCCCAGTCCTGCCTGCGCAACAGCGGATTTCTATGGCCTCCGAGTCCCAGTCGGCGGACATCGGCAGCTACTGCGTGATGACACTCGTAGTAGACGGGACCGTGTACGATCATTTTAAACTTCTGTTCCTGCCCGACCTCTGCGCTGCCGTCCTGCTGGGGTTAGATTTTCAGTGCCACCTTAAAAGTGTTACGATGGCGTACGGTGGACCCCTACCCCCACTCACAGTCCGCAGCCAGCAGCTTCCAAATTGCCCGCCGCGCACCAGGTGCAACCTCTCCACACTCAGAGTCACCCCCCCACCACTGTTTGCTAACCTCACCCCCGACTGTAAGCCCATCGCCACAAAGAGCAGGCGATACAGTGCCGGGGACAGGGTTTTCATTAAAACCGAAGTGGAGCGGCTCCTGAAGGAAGGGATTATTGAGGGCAGCACCAGCCCCTGGCGAGCCCAGGTTGTGGTCGTTAAGACCGGCGAGAAGCAGCGCCTGGTCATCGACTACAGCCAGACAATAAATCGCTACACCCTGCTGGACGCCTACCCACTCCCCCGCATAGCTGATATGGTCAACCAGATCGCGCAGTACCGCGTCTTCTCGACCATTGACCTGAAATCAGCGTACCACCAGCTCCCCATCCGCCCTGAGGACCGCCAGTACACTGCCTTTGAGGCAAACGACCGCCTCTATCACTTCCTTAGGGTTCCCTTTGGCGTCACCAACGGGGTCTCCGTCTTCCAAAGGGAGATGGACCGGATGGTAGATCAAAATGCGTTGCAGGCCACTTTCCCATATCTGGACAATGTGACCATCTGCGGCCGTGACTTGCAGGACCATGACGCAAACCTCGAAAAATTCCTCCGCACCGCCCAACTCCTAAACCTGACATATAAGAAGGAGAAGTGCATATTCCGCACAAACCGCCTCACCATCCTTGGCTGTGTTGTGGAACACGGAGTCATCGGCCCCGACCCCGACCGGATGCGTCCCCTTATGGAACTTCCACTGCCCCACTGCCTCAAGGCCCTGAAGAGGTGCCTAGGGTTTTTCTCCTATTACGCCCAGTGGGTCCCCTACTATGCGGACAAGGCCCGTCCGCTGATCAAGTCCACCTCTTTTCCCTTGACGGCAGAGGCCCGCTTAGCCTTCCACCGTATCAAGGAGGACATTGCCAAAGCCACCATGCACGCAGTGGACGAATCCATCCCCTTCCAGGTGGAAAGCGACGCGTCCGACTTTGCCCTGGCTGCTACCCTCAATCAGGCGGGGAGACCCGTGGCCGCCTTTTCACGAACCCTCCAAGGCCCGGAGACCAGACACTCCGCTGTTGAGAAGGAGGCCCAGGCGATTGTGGAGGCTGTGCGTCATTGGAGGCACTACCTGGCCGGAAAACGATTTACCCTGCTCACTGACCAGCGTTCAGTGGCTTTTATGTTTAACAACAAGCAGAGGGGCAAAATCAAAAATGACAAGATCTTGAGGTGGAGAATCGAACTTTCCACTTACAACTACGAGATCTTGTACCGGCCCGGGAAGCTAAATGAACCCCCGGATGCGCTATCGCGTGGCACCTGCGCCAGCGCGCAGATCGATAGACTGCGGGCCCTCCACAATGACCTCTGCCACCCGGGGGTCACCAGGTTCTTCCACCTCATCAAGGCCCGCAACCTGCCTTACTCTATTGAGGAGGTCAGGACCATGACCAGGAACTGCCAAGTCTGCGCTGAGTGCAAACCGCACTTTTATAGACCAGACAGGGCCCACCTGATAAAAGCCACTCGCCCCTTCGAGCGCCTGAGCGTTGATTTTAAAGGGCCTCTCCCCTCCTCCGACCGCAATGTGTACTTCCTCAATATTATTGATGAGTACTCCCGTTTCCCGTTCGCCTTCCCCTGCCCGGACATGACCAGTGCCACGGTCATTAAATGTCTGAACGACCTCTTCACCCTGTTCGGCTTCCCCAGCTATATCCATAGTGACCGGGGCTCATCGTTTATGAGCGACGAACTCCATCAGTACCTGCTAACTAGGGGTATTGCCACAAGCAGGACCACCAGTTACAACCCCCGGGGGAACGGACAGGTGGAAAGAGAAAATGCGACAGTGTGGAAGGCCGCCCTGCTAGCTTTAAAGTCTAGGGGCCTTCCAACCTCCCGCTGGCAGGATGTGCTCCCCGATGCGCTCCACTCTATTCGGTCACTGCTCTGCACTGCCACTAACGCCACCCCTCATGAGAAAATGTTTGTCTTCCCAAGGAAGTCCACATCGGGGACATCGCTACCGCCATGGCTGACGTCCCCAGGGCCGGTCCTACTGAGAAGACACGTGAGGACCCATAAAACGGACCCCCTGGTCGAGAGGGTCGACCTCCTCCACGCCAACCCCCAGTATGCTTACATCGCATACCCGGACGGGCGGGAGGACACAGTCTCCATACGAGACCTCGCACCCTCGGGGGCCGCAGTAACCCACTACCCACTACCACCCCCCCCCCCCCCACGATCCGATATCCAGACCCAGCAGACGGCAGGCCTGGGCCCCGCGACCCGCTCGACATCTACGAGGACGACACGCCTGTGCCACAGCCCACGCAGGACTCGACGCCGGAAGCTTCACTACCCCTGCCGTCGCCACGCCGATCACAGCGGCAGACAAGACCTCCGGAGAGACTCCAATACACTAACTTTTAATACACTTCACCCCGCCGGACTCAATTTTAAACAAGGGGTGAATGTGGTAAACCACTGTTTGTATTCCTGTTTGTCCTGTTTGTATTCCACTGTGTACATGCCTGGACATGCCTCGGCTGACTCCTCCCACAGGTCCTAGTATAAAGGTGACTGCTCCCCAGCCCTTTGTATCCTGGACCGGTCGACCACGCGAGGCAGACCTCCATTCTGTTGTTAATAAAAGCCTTCAGTTACTCTTCTAACTCTCAGTCTTTTATGAGTAATTGATAGCGCATCACTGTGGGACAGTGGGGGTGAGCAGGGAGCTGTGCTGATCCCGTACGCTGTGGGACAGTGGGGGTGAGCAGGGAGCTGTGCTGATCCCGTACGCTGTGGGACAGTGGGAGGGAGCTGTGCTGATCCCGTACGCTGTGGGACAGTGGGGGTGAGCAGGGAGCTGTGCTGATCCCGTACGCTGTGGGACAGTGGGGGTGAGCAGGGAGCTGTGCTGATCCCGTACGCTGTGGGCCAGTGGGGGTGAGCAGGGAGCTGTGCTGATCCCGTACGCTGTGGGACAGTGGGGGTGAGCAGGGAGCTGTGCTGATCCTGTACGCTGTGGGACAGTGGGGGTGAGCAGGGAGCTGTGCTGATCCCGTACGCTGTGGGACAGTGGGGGTGAGCAGGGAGCTGTGCCGATCCCGTACGCTGTGGGACAGTGGGGGTGAGCAGGGAGCTGTGCTGATCCCGTACGCTGTGGGACAGTGGGGGTGAGCAGGGAGCTGTGCTGATCCCGTACGCTGTGGGACAGTGGGAGGGAGCTGTGCTGATCCCGTACGCTGTGGGACAGTGGGGGTGAGCAGGGAGCTGTGCTGATCCCGTACGCTGTGGGACAGTGGGGGTGAGCAGGGAGCTGTGCTGATCCCGTACGCTGTGGGACAGTGGGGGTGAGCAGGGAGCTGTGCTGATCCCGTACGCTGTGGGACAGTGGGAGGGAGCTGTGCTGATCCCGTACGCTGTGGGACAGTGGGAGGGAGCTGTGCTGATCCCGTACGCTGTGGGACAGTGGGGGTGAGCAGGGAGCTGTGCTGATCCCGTACGCTGTGGGACAGTGGGAGTGAGCAGGGAGCTGTGCTGATCCCGTACGCTGTGGGACAGTGGGGGTGAGCAGGGAGCTGTGCTGATCCCGTACGCTGTGGGCCAGTGGGGGTGAGCAGGGAGCTGTGCTGATCCCGTACGCTGTGGGACAGTGGGGGTGAGCAGGGAGCTGTGCTGATCCTGTACGCTGTGGGACAGTGGGGGTGAGCAGGGAGCTGTGCTGATCCCGTACGCTGTGGGACAGTGGGGGTGAGCAGGGAGCTGTGCCGATCCCGTACGCTGTGGGACAGTGGGGGTGAGCAGGGAGCTGTGCTGATCCCGTACGCTGTGGGACAGTGGGGGTGAGCAGGGAGCTGTGCCGATCCCGTACGCTGTGGGACAGTGGGGGTGAGCAGGGAGCTGTGCTGATCCCGTACGCTGTGGGACAGTGGGGGTGAGCAGGGAGCTGTGCTGATCCCGCACGCTGTGGGACAGTGGGGGTGATCAGGGAGCTGTGCTGATCCCGTACGCTGTGGGACAGTGGGGGTGAGCAGGGAGCTGTGCTGATCCTGTACGCTGTGGGACAGTGGGGGTGATCAGGGAGCTGTGCTGATCCCGTACGCTGTGGGACAGTGGGGGTGAGCAGGGAGCTGTGCTGATCCCGTACGCTGTGGGACAGTGGGGGTGAGCAGGGAGCTGTGCTGATCCCGCACGCTGTGGGACAGTGGGGGTGATCAGGGAGCTGTGCTGATCCCGTACGCTGTGGGACAGTGGGGGTGAGCAGGGAGCTGTGCTGATCCCGTATGGTGCTCCCTGATGGGACAGTGGGGGTGAGCAGGGAGCTGTGCTGATCCCGTACGCTGTGGGACAGTGGGGGTGAGCAGGGAGCTGTGCCGATCCCGTACGCTGTGGGACAGTGGGGGTGAGCAGGGAGCTGTGCTGATCCCGTACGCTATGGGACAGTGGGGGTGAGCAGGGAGCTGTGCTGATCCCGTACGCTGTGGGACAGTGGGGGTGAGCAGGGAGCTGTGCTGATCCTGTACGCTGTGGGACAGTGGGGGTGAGCAGGGAGCTGTGCTGATCCTGTACGCTGTGGGACAGTGGGGGTGAGCAGGGAGCTGTGCTGATCCCGTACGCTGTGGGACAGTGGGGGTGAGCAGGGAGCTGTGCCGATCCCGTACGCTGTGGGACAGTGGGGGTGAGCAGGGAGCTGTGCTGATCCCGTACGCTGTGGGACAGTGCGGGTGAGCAGGGAGCTGTGCCGATCCCGTACGCTGTGGGACAGTGGGGGTGAGCAGGGAGCTGTGCCGATCCCGTACGCTGTGGGACAGTGGGGGTAAGCAGGGAGCTGTGCTGATCCTGTACACTGTGGGACAGTGCGGGTGAGCAGGGAGCTGTGCCGATCCCGTACGCTGTGGGACAGTGGGGGTAAGCAGGGAGCTGTGCTGATCCCGTACGCTGTGGGACAGTGGGGGTGAGCAGGGAGCTGTGCCGATCCCGTACGCTGTGGGACAGTGGGGGTAAGCAGGGAGCTGTGCTGATCCTGTACACTGTGGGACAGTGCGGGTGAGCAGGGAGCTGTGCTCCTGATCCTGTATGTTGCTTCTTTTCTGTAATCTGTGTGCAGCACAGCATTCCTCCTAATTTTATCTCCTTCCTCAGATCCAGCCTGACCTCCGGGAGCTCATGGAGACAATGAATCGGATGAGTAACCTGCCACCGGATTTTGAGGGAAAGGAGAGAGTGGACCAGTGGTGAGTTTTCACAGAGTGAACATGGACAGACTATCTCCTCTGGCTATGTGGGATCATCAATTCAAAATGGTCACAGAGAGTGAGGAGAGCGATCAGGAGAAATTGATTTACACAGAGTTGTTGTTGGAGCAGGGAATGATTCACCACAGCGAGTGGGTGAGGCATGGACTATTGCAACTTTTACGGGAAACTTTGGATAAAGATCTGAAGCAGAGAAAGATATCGGGACAGTGGGATTAGTTTGGGATTGATACAGGACTATGGGGAGAGAGCGGGACAGTGGGATTAGTTTGGGATTGATACAGGGCTATGGGGAGAGAGCGGGGCAGTGAGATTAGTTTGGGATTGATACAGGGCTATGGGGAGAGAGTGGGGTTGTGGGATTAGTTTGGGATTGATACAGGGCTATGGGGAGAGTGCGGGCAGTGGGATTAGTTTGGGATTGATACAGGGCTATGGGGAGAGAGCGGGGCAGTGGGATTAGTTTGGGATTGATACAGGGATATAGGGAGAGCGGGACAGTGGGATTAGTTTGGGATTGATACAGGGCTATGGGGAGAGAGCGGGGCAGTGGGATTAGCTTGGGATTGATACAGGGCTATGGGGAGAGAGCAGGGTAGTCGGATTAGTTTAGGATTGATACAGGGCTATGGGGAGAGAGTGGGGCAGTGGGATTAGTTTGGGATTGATACAGGGCTATGGGGAGAGAGTGGGGCAGTGGGATTAGTTTGGAATTGATACAGGGCTATGGGGAGAGTGGGGCAGTGGGATTAGTTTGGGATTGATACAGGGCTATGGGGAGAGAGTGGGGCAGTGGGATTAGTTTGGGATTGATACAGGGCTATGGGGAGAGAGTGGGGCAGTGGGATTAGTTTGGGATTGATACAGGGCTATGGGGAGAGACCGGGGCAGTAGGATTAGTTTGGGATTGATACAGGGCTATGGGGAGAGAGTGGGGCAGTGGGATTAGTTTGGGATTGATACAGGGCTATGGGGAGAGAGCGGGGCAGTGGGATTAGTTTGGGATTGATACAGGGCTATGGGGAGGGAGCTCTGTTGTGATGATGGAATCACTCCCCTTTATGCCAGCCTTGCTGTGTTTTGCAGGTTACAGAAGCTCAGTGGAATGTCAGCCTCCGATGAGCTGGACGATGCCCAGGTGCGTCAGATGCTCTTTGATCTGGAGTCTGCCTATAACTCGTTCAACAGGTTCCTGCACTCTTCATAAAGGACCGTTTGAGGAGTGCAGTTCTGGAAATAGTACTTTGGGACAGCTTCCTGCAATCCTCCAGCTCGCTTGATGGTCTTTTCTAACTGCTGAATGAAACTTCCACCAAAACTGCTTCTTCCTCTTTCCCCAATTCCTATCTTTCACAAGGAATGGGAGGTGTCCGTGTCCGTGTCTTTGTTTAGACACAGTATCTGGTTTAAGAGAGATTTACTTTGTTCTTTCCTGGTCCCTGTATGATTGTTTTTTTTATGTCTCTGAATAAAATGGTACCTAAGTTGAAATGTCATTCTCAGTATGTTGGCATGTTTGCCCCACTCTGAATGGTCACTGAACGGCGTTGGTGTTCAGTAAATATCACCTGTGAAGCGCATTTACCTGGGTGGTGAATCACCTGTGAAGTGCATTTACCCGGGTGGTGAATCACCTGTGAAGTGCATTTACCCGGGTGGTGAATCACCTGTGAAGTGCATTTACCTGGGTGGTGAATCACCTGTGAAGTGCATTTACCCGGGTGGTGAATCACCTGTGAAGTGCATTTACCCGGGTGGTGAATCACCTGTGAAGTGCATTTACCTGGGTGGTGAATCACCTGTGAAGTGCATTTACCTGGGTGGTGAATCACCTGTGAAGTGCATTTACCCGGGTGGTGAATCACCTGTGAAGTGCATTTACCTGGGTGGTGAATCACCTGTGAAGTGCATTTACCTGGGTGGTGAATATCACCTGTGAAGTGCATTTACCTGGGTGGTGAATCACCTGTGAAGCGCATTTACCTGGGTGGTGACTCACCTGTGAAGCGCATTTACCCGGGTGGTGAATCACCTGTGAAGCGCATTTACCTGGGTGGTGAATCACCTGTGAAGCGCATTTACCTGGGTGGTGAATATCACCTGTGAAGCGCATTTACCTGGGTGGTGAATATCACCTGTGAAGTGCATTTACCTGGGTGGTGAATATCACCTGTGAAGTGCATTTACCTGGGTGGTGAATATCACCTGTGAAGTGCATTTACCTGGGTGGTGAATCACCTGTGAAGTGCATTTACCTGGGTGGTGAATCACCTGTGAAGTGCATTTACCTGGGTGGTGAATCACCTGTGAAGTGCATTTACCTGGGTGGTGAATCACCTGTGAAGTGCATTTACCTGGGTGGTGAATATCACCTGTGAAGTGCATTTACCTGGGTGGTGAATCACCTGTGAAGCGTATTTACCTGGGTGGTGAATCACCTGTGAAGTGCATTTACCTGGGTGGTATGAGGCGATTTCTGCTAAAATGAGTGCATGTGGCCACACCAACAGTAGGCTTTTTGGCCCTTCAAGCCTGCTCCGACATGCAATAAGATCATGGCTGATCTTCTACCTCATCTCCTCTTTCCTGCACTATCCCCATATCCCTTGATCCCCTTAATATTCAGAAATCTATCGATCTCTGTCTTGAATATACTCAACGACTGAGCCTCCACAGCCCTCTGGGGTAGAGAATTCCAAAGATTCACCACCCTCTGTGTGAAGAAATTTCTCCTCATCTCAGTCCTAAATGGCCGACCCCTTATTCTGAGACTGTGACCCCTGGTTCTAGACTCCCCAGCCAGGGGAAACATCCTCCCTGCATCTACCCTGTCAAGCCCTGTAAGAATTTTGTATGTTTCAATGAGATCACCTCTCATTTTTCTAAACTCTAGAGAATATAGGCCTAGTCTACTCAATCTCTCCTCATAGGACAATCCCCCCATCCCAGGAACCAGTCTGGTGAACCTTCGCTGCACTCCCTCTATGGCAAGTATATCCTTCCTTAGGTAAGGAGACCAAAACTGTGCACAATACTCCAGGTGTGGTCTCACCAGGGCCCTATATAATTGCAGTAAGATGTTTTTACACTTGTACTCAAATCCTCTTGTAATAAAGGCCAACATACCATTTGCTTTCCTAATTGTTGCTGTACCTGCATGTTAACTTTCAGTGATTCATGTACAAGGACACCCAGGTCCCTCTGAACACCAACATTTCCCAATCTCTCACCATTTAAAAAATACTCTGCTTTTCTATTTTTCCTACCAAAGTGGATAACTTCACATTTCTCCACATTATATTCCATTTGCCATGTTCTTGCCCACTCACTTAGTCTGTCTATATCCCCTTGAAGCCTCCTTGCATCCTCCTCACAACTTACATTCCCACCCAGCTTTGTATCAGCAGCAAACTTGGATATATTACATTTGGTCCCCTCATCCAAATCATTGATGTAGATTGTGAATAGCTGAGGCCCAAGCACTGATCCTTGTGTTACCTGACTAGTCACCGCCTGCCAACCCAAAAATGACCCATTTATTCCAACTCTCTGTTTTCTGTCCATTAACCAATCTTCTCTGGTATATTACACCCTATCCCATGAGCCGGCAAGGCCAGCATTTATCACCCATCACTAATTGCCCTCAAGTGCGGCAGCGGCTGGAGGCGGAGCAGAGCGGCAGAGCAACTACAAAAGGCCCCAGAGGCTCAGGTGGGCCTCAGTGCGGCATCGGCAGTGGCTGGAGGCGGAGCAGAGCGGCAGAGCAACTACAAAAGGCCCCAGAGGCTCAGGTAGGCCTCAGTGCGGCAGTGGCTGGAGGTGGAGCGGCAGAGCGACTACAAAAGGCCCCAGAGGCTCAGGTAGGCCTCAGTGCGGCATCGGCAGCGGCTGGAGGCGGAGCAGAGCGGCAGAGCGACTACAAAAGGCCCCAGAGGCTCAGGTAGGCCTCAGTGCGGCATCGGCAGTGGCTGGAGGCGGAGCAGAGCGGCAGAGCGACTACAAAAGGCCCCAGAGGCTCAGGTAGGCCTCACCAATCTCCAATCTCAGGCAAGGAGAGAGGTAAAAAGTATTCGAGGTGTGACATCACCACAAAACAGGTAGGTGATTGGAGTATTTCTCGTTTTAAAACTTTAAGTCTGTGGTTTATAGTTTTTAAGGTCTCTGTGGTGTAGCGGGGACAGTTTGTAAACCAGGGCCCTTAAATATATAATTTAACTGTAGTGAAATTGGTGGGATTCATTTAATTTTAATTAATTAGTTAAAGGGTGATGCGCTATCAATTCTAATAAAAGGCGAGGCAGAGTTCAGAACGACAGGCTTTTATTAACTACTGAATTGCACTTCAGACAGATCAGGACTATGCCTCTAGTGGACGACCGAATGCCAGGAGCTGCCATGCGGCCACTCTTATACTCGGTAGCCCAGGGGCGGAGTCAGCTGAGGCATAGTCAGGCACAACAGTGAAACAAGAGTGAACGACAACAACAACAACAACAACAGTGAACTACAGTGGTTTACCACATTCACCCCTCGTTTAAAATTAAGTCCGGCGGGGTGAAGTGTATCAAAAGTTCAAGTAGGCGAGTCTGTCGGGCGGCCTCGTTTGCCGTCGAGATCTTCGTGGCGACGGTTGCGATGGTACAGCTTCCCACGACGCGTCTTGAGCGGGGTCCAGCACCGGCGTATCGTCCCCTTTGGTGTTGGGTGGGCGAGTGGGCTCCGGCTGGTCCTGGGGGCGCGGCATGCCGTCTACTGGGGTGGAATGGACAGGGGTGAGAATTGGGTCTACTGAATTTTGGGCCGTGTCGGAGGGGGTCGTGGTGGGGGGCAATGGTGGCGGGTCAGTGGACCCCGAGGGTGCCAGATCTCTAATGGAGACTGTGTCCTCCCGCCCGTCCGGGTATGCCACGTAGGCGTACTGGGGGTTGGCATGGAGGAGGTGAACCTTCTCTACCAGGGGAGCCGTTTTGTGGGACCTTACATGCTTCCTCAGCAGGACGGGCCCTGGGGACGTCAGCCAGTGTGGTAGTGAGTTACCGGATGTGGACCTCCGGGGAAAAACAAACATTCGCTCATGGGGGGTTGCGTTGGTGGCTGTACACAGCAGTGACCGGATGGAGTGGAGTGCATCGGGTAGGACATCCTGCCAACGGGAGGTCGGAAGGCCCCTAGATTTTAAGGCTAGGAGGGCCGCCTTCCAGACCGTCGCGTTCTCTCTTTCAACCTGTCCGTTCCCCCGGGGGTTGTAGCTGGTGGTCCGGCTTGAGGCAATACCTCTCATGAGCAGGTACTGACGGAGTTCGTCGCTCATGAAGGACGAGCCCCGGTCGCTATGAATATAGCTGGGAAAACCGAACAGAGCAAAGAGGTTGTGCAGGCATTTAATGACCGTAGCGGTGGTCGTGTCCGGGCAGGGGATGGCAAAAGGGAAACGGGAGTACTCCAACTATGTTGAGGAAGTACACATTGCGGTCAGAGGAGGGGAGGGGCCCTTTAAAGTCGATACTCAGGCGCTCAAAAGGGCGGGTGGCCTTGATCAGGTTTGCTCTGTCAGGCGTATAGAAGCGCGGCTTGCACTCTGCACAGACTGGGCAGCTCCTGGTCATGGTCCTGACCTCCTCGATGGAGTAAGGCAGGTTGCGGCCCTTAATGAAATGGAAGAACCTGGTGACCCCCGGGTGGCAGAGGTCGTTGTGGAGGCCCCGTAGTCTATCGATCTGCGCGGTGGCGCATGTGCCTCGCGATAGAGCGTCTGAGGGTTCGTTGAGTTTCCCTGGCCGGTACAAGATGTCGTAATTGTAGGTGGAAAGTTTGATTCTCCACCTCAAAATCTTGTCATTTTTGATTTTACCCCTCTGCTTGTTGTTGAACATGAAAGCAACTGAACGCTGGTCAGTAAGCAGGGTAAATCGTTTTCCAGCCAGGTAGTGCCGCCAGTGGCGCACCGCCTCCACAATGGCCTGGGCCTCCTTTTCCACAGAGGAGTGTCTGAGTTCGGAGCCCTGGAGGGTTCGTGAAAAGAAGGCCACGGGTCTTCCCGCCTGGTTAAGGGTAGCGGCCAGGGCGAAGTCGGATGCATCGCTCTCCACCTGGAAGGGGATGGACTCGTCTACCGAGTGCATGGTGGCCTTGGCAATGTCATCTTTTATACGGTGAAAGGCTAAGTGGGCCTCCGCCGTCAGGGGGAAGGAAGTGGACTTGATAAGTGGACGGGCTTTGTCCGCATAATGAGGGACCCACTGGGCGTAATAGGAAAAGAAGCCCAGGCACCTTTTGAGGGCCTTGAGACAGTGGGGCAGGGGAAGTTCCATCAACGGGCGCATCCGGTCAGGGTCAGGACTGATGACTCCGTGTTTCACCACGCAACCAAGGATAGCGAGGCGGGCTGTGCGGAATATGCACTTTTCCTTGTACGTGAGGTTTAGGAGTTGGGCCGTGCGGAGGAACTTATCAAGATTGGCGTCATGGTCCTGCAGGTCATGGCCGCAGATGGTCACGTTGTCTAGGTAGGGAAACGTGGCCTGTAACGCATTCTCGTCGACCATCCGGTCCATCTCCCTCTGGAAGACGGAGACACCGTTGGTGACGCCAAAAGGAACCCTGAGGAAGTGAAAAAGGCGGCCGTTTGCCTCGAAAGCTGTGTACTGGCGGTCCTCAGGGCGGATAGGGATTTGGTGGTATGCTGCCTTGAGGTCAATGGTCGAGAAAACGCGGTATTGCGCTATCTTATTAACCATGTCGGCTATGCGGGGGAGGGGGTATGCGTCCAACTGGGTGTACTTGTTGATAGTCTGGCTGTAGTCGATGACCAGGCGCTGCTTGTTGCCAGTCTTAACGACTACCACCTGGGCTCGCCAGGGGCTGGTACTATCCTCAATAATCCCCTCTTTCAGGAGCCGCGTCACCTCAGATCTTATGAAGGATCTGTCCCCGGTGCTGTATCGCCTGCTCTTTGTGGCGATAGGCTTGCAGTCGCGGGTGAGGTTGGCGAACGGGGGGGGGGGTGTGATTTTGAGGGTGGAGAGACTACAGGTGGGGCGTGGCGGGCAGTTTAAAAACTGCTGGTTGCAGACAGTGAGTGGGGGAAAAGGTCCACCGTATGTCAAGGTGACACTCTTAAAGTGACAATGAAAGTCCAACCCCAGTAGAACGGCAGCGCAGAGATGTGGCAGGACGAAGAGCTTTACATTTTTATATACGGAGCCCTTCACCGAGAGGGTCACTACGCAGTAGCCGCCGACGTCTGCTGAGTGGGATTTCGAGGCCATGGAGATCCGATGGCGCGTTGGCCGGACCGAGAGAGAATAGCGCCGTACTGTATCAGGGTGTATGAAGCTCTCCGTGCTCCCGGAATCAAAAAGGCAAGTTGTGGCGCGGCCATTTACCTGGATGTCCATCGTGGACCTGGCTAGCTGATGGGGTCTGGATTGATCCAGCGTGATGGAGGCCGCTGTGGAGTCGGTAGCGTCACTGTAGAACCCCGGTGAGGTGGCGGTGGGTGAGTCGGGGGCCCGTTGGCAGAATGGCAGACAAGATGGCGGCGTCGGAGAGGAAGGACAAAATGGCGGCGCCCATGACGATCCCGATCCCCACGAGGCTGGAGGGAGGCAAGATGGCCGCTCCCATGAATCACACGCGGCGCTGCTGGAGGTAGGGGTCTTCTGACTTCTGCAGACGCCAGCGTAGTGTCCCTTCTTACCGCAGGCAGAGCAGACCGCGTTTTTCGCCGGGCAGCGCGCCCTGGGGTGTTTGGTTTGGCCACAGAAATAACATTTCTGGCTCGGGCGGGACATCGCTGCAGCAGTTGAGGCCAGGGCCCGTGGCGGCGCCGTGTCCCAAGGTGGCGGCGGCTGCGGCATCCATGAGGCGGCCGCGCGGTCCGGGGAGTAGGCCTCCATGTTCCGGTGGGCTACGTCCAACGAGAGGGTGAGTGAAATCGCCGCCTTCAGGTCGAGCTCGCTACTTTCCAGCAGTCGCTGCCGTGTGTGAGTGGACCTGAGGCCCGCCACGAGGGCGTCCCGGATGAGCTCCTCCGTATGTTCCGTGGCTGTTACTTGCTTGCATTCGCAGGCTCGGCCGAGTTCCTTCAGCGCCCGTATGTATGCTTCTGTGGGTTCCCCGGGCTGTTGTTTGCGAGACCCCAGGAGATGTCTTGCGTAAACATAGTTGACCGGGCGTGCGTATTGCTCCTTCAAGATGTCGATAGCCCCCTGGTAGCTCGTAGCGTCCCGGATAAGGGCAAAAGCTCGGTGGTTTACTTTAGAGTTCAGCACCCTGAGCTTGTCGGCATCGGCGGCGACGGTCTCGCCGGATGCAGTCAGAAAGGACTCAAAACAGTGCAGCCAGTGCGAGAACTTAGCAGTCGAGTCCGGTTCTTGCGGGTCGAGTTCCAGGCACTTGATCTTAAGAATCTGCAGCATCGTTTTTTTTTTTCAGTAGTTAATAAAATTGATGCGCTATCAATTCTAATAAAAGGCTAGGCAGAGTTCAGAACAACAGGCTTTTATTAACTACTGAATTGCACTTCAGACAGATCAGGACTATGCCTCTAGTGGACGACCGAATGCCAGGAGCTGCCATGCGGCCGCTCTTATACTCGGTAGCCCAGGGGCGGAGTCAGCTGAGGCATAGTCAGGCACAACAGTGAAACAAGAGTGAACGACAACAACAACAACAACAGTGAACACAGTGAACTACAGTGGTTTACCACAAAGGGTAAGTCATGGCAGGACAGCCCAGCCCCGTAGTGTGCTCCTCCTGCTCTGTGGGAAATCAGGGATGCTTCCTGCGTCCCTGACGACCATGTGTGCGGGAAGTGTGTCCAGCTGCAGCGACTGACAGACCGCATTGCGGCACTGGAGCTGCGGATGGATTCATTTTGGAGCATTCGCGATGCTGAGGGTGTCGTGAATATCACATATAGCGAGTTGGTCACACCGCAGGTAAAGGGTGTACAGGCAGGAAGGGAATGGGTGACCAAATCAAATCAAATCAACTTTTATTGTCATTGTTAGTGCACAAGTGCAGTACAACGAAATGTAGGCTTGCAGCTCCCGAGAGTGTACATTTAGATTAAGACATTTAAACATTCAACATACATTTGGCTTGTAATACATTAACATAAGCATAACCATAATAAAGTGCATTGGCAGATGTGCAGGCTTTAGAGTTTATTTGTGGAGTTCAGTAGGATGACAGCCCTGGGAAAGAAGCTGTTCCTAAATCTGGTCGTACGGGTGCAAATGCATCTGTAGCGTCTCCCAGATGGCAGGAGGGCGAACAGACTGTGGCTGGGGTGGGTAGGGTCTTTGATGATGGACCGTGACCTCCGTAAACAGCGTTTCTGGTATATGTGCTCTATGGTCGGTAGCCGGGTGCCAGTAATGCGTTGGGCAGTTTTGACTACCCACTGCAGGGCTTTCCGGTCATAGTAACTACAGCTGCCATACCATACTGTGATACAGTTCGTCAGGATGCTCTCTATTATGCAGCGGTAAAAGTTAGAGAGGATCAGGGGTGACAGGTTACATCCCTTCAGCCTCCTTTGGAAATATAGGCGCTGCTGGGCCTTCTTCACCAGAGAGGAGGTATTGAGGGACCAGGAGAGGTCTTCCGTGATGTGGACTCCGAGGAACTTAAAGCTGTCCACCCTTTCCACCACAGCCCCATTGATGTGGAGGGGGGTGTGACTTCCGCCTTTAGACTTCCTGAAGTCCACAATGATTTCTTTGGTTTTCTTGATGTTCAGGGTCAGGTTGTTATCGGCGCACCACTTCACGAGATGCTGGACCTCCTCCCTGTAGGCTGACTCATCGTTGTTGGTGATCTGGCCTACTACCGTGGTATCATCCGCAAACTTGATGATGGTGTTGAAACCATGAACAGCCACACAGTCGTGGGTGAAGAGGGAGTAGAGGAGGGGGCTCAGCACACATCCTTGTGGGGCCCCCGTGTTCAGGGTCGGGTGGGGGGGAAAGAGGTGTGGTTACCTAATTTGACAGACTGGGGTCTGTTTGTTAGGAAATCCAGGGTCCAGTTGCAGAGGGAAGTGTTCAGGCCAAGAGTTTGGTGGCCAGCTTGTTGGGGACGATAGTGTTGAATGCTGAGCTGTCGTCTATGAACAGCATTCTGATGTAGGTCTCTTTATCATCTAAGTGATTCAGTGCCGAGTGTAGAGCAGTTGTGATTGCATCCTCTGTTGATCTGTTTGCACGATAGGCAAACTGGTGTTGGTCAAGAGAGGCGGGAACACTGGCTTTGATGTGAGCCAGGACCAGTCTCTCGAAACACTTCATTACGATGGGTGTGAGTGCGACAGGTCGATAGTCGTTCAGGCACGTCACAGCCGTTTGTTTTGGCACAGGAATAATGGTAGCGGTCTTGAAGCATGTAGGGACTACTGCCTGGGCCAATGACAGATTGAAGATTGCGGTGAAGACATCAGCCAGCTGATCACATTCCTTGAGTACTCGTCCAGGGATGCTATCCGGTCCAGCAGCCTTTCGTGTGTTCACTCCGCGTAGAACACCCCTTACGTCGGAGGTTGACAGAGTGAGCACCTGGTCTTCCGGGGGTGGCAAGGCTTTGGTAGCCAGCAGGCAGAGTAAGAGGCGCAGGCAGGTAGTGCAGGAATCCCCTGTGGCCATCCCCCTCTCCAACAGATATACCACTTTGAATACTGTTGGGGGGGATGACTCATCAGGGGAAGGCAGCAGCAGCCAACTTCCTGGCACCATGGGTGGCTCTGCTGCACAGGCTGGGAGGAAAAAGAGTGGAAGAGCTATAGTGATAGGGGACTCAATTGTAAGTGGAATAGATAGACGTTTTTGCGGCCGCAATCGAGACTCCAGGATGGTGTGTTGCCTCCCTGGTGCAAGGGTCAAGGACGTCTCGGAGCGGCTGCAGAACATTTTGGAGGGGGAGGGTGAACAGCCAGTTGTCGTGGTGCACATAGGCACCAATGATATAGGTAAAAAACGGGATGAGGTCCTAAAAGCAGAATATAGGGAGTTAGGAGGTAAATTAAAAAATAGGACCTCAAAGGTAGTAATCTTAGGATTGCTACCAGTGCCACGTGCTAGTCAGAGTAGAAATAGGATATTTCAGATGAATACGTGGCTAGAGGAATGGTGCAAGGAGGAGGGATTCAAATTCCTTGGACATTGGAACCGGTTCTGGGAGAGGTGGGACCAGAACAAACGGGACGGTTTGCACCTGGGCAGGGCCGGGACCGATGTCCTAGGGGGAGTGTTTGCTAGTGCTGTTCGGGGGGGTTTAAACTAAAATGGCAGGGGATTGGGAACCTGAGCATGGAGACAGAGGAAAGGAAAACAGGGATAAAAGCAAAAGATAGGAAGGAGAAAAACAAAAGTGGCAGTCAGAGAAATCAACGGTTTAAATCAAACGTGGCCACAGTAAATAATAATTCTAATAGGTCTAAGAGCGTTAAAAAAACAAGCCTGAAGGCTTTGTGTCTTAATGCGAGGAGCATTTGTAATAAGGTGGATGAATTGGCTGCGCAAATAGAGGTAAACGGATATGATTTGGTTGGGATTACGGAAACGTGGCTTAAGGATGGCCAAGACTGGGAACTCAACATCCAGGGGTATTCGATATTCACAGAATCACAGAAACCCCACAGTGCAGATAGAGGCCAATTTGGCCCATCGAGCCTGCACCGACACATATCCCACCCGATCCCCGTAACCCCTACACCAACACATATCCCACCTTATCCCTGTAACCCCACGTATTTAATCCCCCTAACACTAAGGGTCAATTTATCATAGCCAATCAACCTAACCCGCACATCTTTGGACTGTGGGAGGAAACCGGAGCACCCGGAGAAAACCCACGCAAACACGGGGAGAATGTGCAAACTCCACACAGACAGTCGCCCGAGGCCGGATTCGAACCCGGGTCTCTGGCGCTGTGAGGCAACAGTGCTAACCACTATGCCACCGTGCTGCCCTATTCAGGAAAGATAGGCAAAAAGGAAAGGGAGGTGGGGTAGCATTACTGGTTAAAGAAGGGATTAATACAATTGTAATGAAGGATATTAGCTCTGATGACGTGGAATCTGTATGGGTAGAATTGAGAAATACTAAAGGGAAAAAAACATTAGTGGGAGTGGTATATAGACCTCCAAACAGTAAGGCGGAGGTTGGGGATGGCATTAAAAGGGAAATTAAAGAAGCGTGCAATAAGGGCACAGCAGTCATCGTGGGTGACTTTAATCTACATATAGATTGGGCCAACCAAATTAGTAACAATACTGTGGAGGAGGAATTCCTGGAGTGTTTATGGGATGGTTTCCTGGACCAATATGTCGAGGAACCAACCAGAGATCAGGCCATCTTAGACTGGGTATTATGTAACGAGAAAGGATTAATTAGCAATCTTGTACGAGGCCCCTTGGGTCGGAGCGATCATAATATGATCGAATTCTTCATTAAGATGGAGAATGAAGTAGTTGACTCAGAGACAAGGGTCCTCAATTTAAATAAAGGAAACTACGATGGTCTGAGGAGCGAGTTGGGTAGGATTGATTGGGGAATGGCACTCAAAGGGTTGACAGTGGATAGGCAATGGCAAACATTCAAAGATCGAATGGATGAGCTACAGAATTTGTTCATCCCAGTTTGGCATAAAAATAAAACAAAAAAGGTGACTCAACCGTGGCTAACAAGGGAAATTAGGGATAGCATAAGATCCAAGGAGAGGACATATAAATTGGCTAGAAAAAGCAATAATCCTGAGGATTGGGAGCAGTTTAGGAGTCAAAGGAGGACAAAGGGATTAATTAAGAAAGGGAAAATAGAATATGAGAGTAAGCTAGCAGGGAACATAAAAACTGACTGTAAAAGCTTTTATAGATATGTGAAGAAAAAAAGATTGGTGAAGTCAAGCGTAGGTCCCTTACAGTCAGAATCAGGGGAATTTATAATGGGAAACAAGGAAATGGCAGACCAACTAAATACATACTTTGGTTCTGTCTTCACAAAGGAGGACACAAATAACCTCCCAGAGATGTCGGGGAACATAGGGTCTGATGAAAGGGAGGAACTGAAAGAAATCAGTATTTGTAGGGAAATGGTGTTAGGAAAATTGATGGGACTGAAGGCTGATAAATCCCCAGGGACTGATGGTCTACATCCCAGGGTACTTAAGGAAGTGGCCCTCGAGATAGTAGATGCATTGCTGGTCATCTTCCAGAACTCGATCGACTCTGGAACGGTACCCATGGATTGGAGGGTAGCTAATGTTACCCCACCATTCAAAAAAGGTGGTAGAGAAAAAGCGGGGAATTATAGACCGGTAAGCCTGACATCGGTAGTGGGGAAAATGCTGGAGTCTATTATAAAAGATGTAATAGCAGAGCACTTGGAAAGCAGTGACAGGATCGGACAAAGTCAACATGGATTTACAAAAGGTAAATCATGCTTGACTAATCTACTGGAATTTTTTGAGGATGTAACTGGTAAAATAGATAAGGGAGAACCAGTGGATGTGGTGTATTTGGACTTTCAGAAGACTTTCGATAAGGTCCCACATAAGAGATTAGCGTGCAAAATTAAGGCACATGGGATTGGGGGCAAGGTATTGACTTGGATATAGAACTGGTTGGCGGCCAGAAAGCAAAGAGTTGGAATAAACGGGTCGTTTTCCGAGTGGCAGGCAGTGACTAGTGGGGTACCGCAAGGATCGGTCCTTGGACCCCAGCTGTTCACAATATATATTAATGATCTGGACGAGGGAATTGGATGTAATATCTCCAAATTTGCAGACGACACAAAGCTGGGTGGGAGGGTAAGCTGTGAGGAGGATGTCATGAAACTCCAGTACGATTTGGACAGGTTGGGTGATTGGGCAGAAACATGGCAAATGCACTATAATGTGGATAAATGTGAGGTTATCCACTTTGGTGGCAAAAACAGGAAGGCAGATTATTATTTGAATGGCAATAGATTGGGAGAAGGGGAAGTGGAAAGAGACCTGGGTGTTATTGTGCACCAGTCGCTGAAGGTAAGCTTGCAGGTGCAGCAGGCGGTTAAGAAGGCAAATGGTATGCTGGCCTTCGTAGCAAGAGGGTTCGAGTAGAGGAACAAGGATGTCTTGCTACAGTTGTACAGGGCCTTGGTGAGACTGCACCTTGAGTATTGTGTGCAGTTTTGGTCACCTTACCTGAGGAAGGACGTTCTTGCCATGGAGGGAGTGCAGCGAAGATTCACCAGGCTGATACCTGGGATGGCAGAAATGACGTGTGAGGAGAGATTGTGTCGATTGGGCTTATACTCACTGGAGTTTAGAAGATTGAGAGGGGATCTCATCGAAACCTATAAAATTCTGTCAGGTCTGGACAGATTAGATGCAGGAAGGATGTTTCGGATGGCCGGGGAGTCCAGAACCAGGGGTCATAGTCTAAGGATAAGGGGTAAGCCATTTAGGACTGAAATGAGGAGGAACTTCTTCACCCAGAGAGTGGTGAACCTGTGGAATTCTCTGCCACAGAGGGCGGTGGAGGCCAGTTCATTAAATATATTCAAGAAAGAGTTGGATATATTTCTTGAGGCTAAAGGGATCAAGGGATATGGGGAGAAGGCAGGGACAGGGTACTGAATTTGGATAATCAGCCATTATTATGTCTGTGTATAATTGAGACACGGACTGCAGGAGTTGATTATAACAAGTCTTTACTGAATGGAGACAACCTGGAAACTGAAACTACAGAAGCCTGCTAGGGCCTTTTATACAGGGGTGGTCACTGCCGGTACTGCAGTCTGAGACCAGTTATTCCCTTAAAGGTACATACACAACAATTCCTCCCCTTTTAGATAAACAGTACATAACATTCATTTAACAACTAAATAATAACTAATGACAATTACGGTTGCTAGATACATTGGTTAAAGTTAAGCAATTATAAGTTCAGTCTTTGAGGAGGCTTCCTGATTCTGTCTGGATAACGCCTCTTTGGGATATCAGGTTCTTCTGGCAAGGTTGCATCGGGATCAATGTCGTTGTTTGGTTCGTCTGCTTCCAATATCACCGATTCTGCGGTAGATGCAATTGGTACTTTGGTTTCATCGCCAGGTGTATCAGATCGTGGTGTGGAGTTGACGTTTTCCAGTGACTCTAGAATCTGGTCGGCATGGCGTCTTACAATGCTCTCTCCAACGTCCACGGTATACATTAGAGGTCCTTGCCATGTACAGATCGTTCCTGGCTGCCATTTCTCTGTGCGGTAGTCCCGGGCCAAAACTGGTTGACCTATCTTAAAACTCCTGGTCGGCCTTTCATTCATATTCTGAAACTGCCTGTTCTCCACATCTCTTCTGATGTTTGGCTTAACCATATCCAAGCGGCATCGTAGTCTTCGATTGAAGAACATCATGGCTGGAGTTTGGTTGGTAACCGCATGTGTCGCATTCCGGTAGGCAAACAAGAAGTTATCCACCTTGTGTTGTAAGGGTATATCTTCATTACACATTGCCTTGATAGCCGCCTTGAGTGTTTGAACAAACCTCTCGGCCAATCCATTAGTGGCTGGATGATATGGGGCAGATGTGTAATGCTTAACACCATTGTTCTTTAAGAACCTCCGGAACTCTTCAGACACAAACTGTGGTCCATTGTCAGAGCAAATCTGTTCAGGCAGCCCATTCCTGGCGAATATGGTTCGTAAGACTGTGATAGTTTTTTCTGTGGTGGTTGAGGACATTTTTATTACCTCTGGCCACTTTGTGCATCCACCGCAATTAAAAACATCGAGTCCATAAAGGGACCAGCAAAATCAATGTGCACCCTTTGCCATGGAGATGAGGGCCACTCCCATGGATGTAGAGGGGCTTGTGGTGGGGCGTTTTGGACCTTCTGGCATCCTGTACAGCTCTTGGTCATCTCTTCGATTTCTCTATCGATTCCCGCCACCACACAAACGCTCTGGCTAAGTTCTTCATTTTTACCCCTCCCAGATGACCCTCATGAAGCTCATTGAGCACTCTATCCTTCAATTTGGGTGGAATTACTACTCTGGATCCACACATCAAGGTTCCTCTGCACACTGACAGCTGTTCTCTTCTCGGTGAGAATGCTGGCAGCAGTGGTTCGCCATGTGCTGGCCATCCCTTCACCGTTAAATCATAGACCCAGGAGAGTGTCGGGTCATTTCGTGTTTCCTTTTCTATGTTTGCATTCGTCACGGAGACATTCAACAATAGTCGAGTGGAATAACTCCACTGGATCCACTGCCAGTTCTTCTTCCACCGTTGGCAACGGTAGGCGCGACAATCCATCAGCATTCCCATGCTGTTTAGTTCCTTTGTACTCGATGTCATATTGGTGTGCCCCTAGGAAAAGGGACCACCTCTGTAGCCGTTGTGCCGTCGTTATCGGTACGCCCTTCTGAGGGTTGAAAATGGAGACGAGAGGTTGATGATCAGTTAGTAGAGTAAATTTCTGACCGTGCAGGTAGTGATTGAACTTCTTCACCCCCACACCAGGCTGAGGGCCTCTCTGTCAATCTGGGCGTAGTTACGCTCGGCTGAAGTTAACGAGCGTGACGCAAAAGCTATCGGCCTCTCTGAACCATCAAGGAATTTATGTGACAGTACCGCCCCAATGCCATAGGGAGACGCATCACACGCCAGTCTTTGGCATCTTGAAAATCTAAGATGGCGCCTCCCGCGCTTTGCCTTCGTCCCCGATGGATCAAAATGGCGCCTCCCGCGCTTTTCCTTCTTCCCCGCCGAGTTAAGATGGCGCCTCCCGCGCTTTCCCGCTGCTGCCAACGCTGTTGCTGGCGATTATATTTATTTTACTATCCTGTAATGGTGACGCCCTATGGTCTTCTCGCCTCCCCGATCGCTGCTGCCAATGCCGCGCTCCGCGGTATTTTTATTTTTCTATCGCGCTTCAATATTTGCTTCGTTAATTGAAGAACCGTTCCCGTCATGGAGCGGACCCTCTGGGATACTTCCCTCCCTCTTCTTAGGTCCGAACGCTGCCCGGCTTCGAAGCACCGGCCGCGCCCTGTGTGCTCCACCCTCTCTCTCTCTCTTTGCTTCCCGACTCGCTGCCCGGCCCCGTTGCAGAGCCACCCGATCGAGCTCTAGCCCGCCGCAGCCCAGGAAGGATCAGTGCACTACCTGCCACCAGCCCGATTAGCTGGGAAACCACAGACTGGAGAACCAAGCCTGGCTCTCGACAGTCTCTCCTGCACTTTTCAATTCGATGATTTGGAGGGCGGTTGCCCACGGTTGACGCCTGTTTCTCGAGTTTCTTTGGATTATTATTATTTATTTATTTTCTTCTGGCTTCGACCTTCAATAACGTCGCCTGAGGTGCTGCCGAGTTGCAGGTAAGTCCGTTTCTTACTCGTCGCCAGTATTATGTCCGTGTATAATTAAGACACGGACTGCAGGAGTTGATTATAACAAGTCTTTACTGAATGGAGACAACCTGGAAACTGAAACTACAGAAGCCTGCTAGGGCCTTTTAGACAGGGGTGGTCACTGCCGGTACTGCAGTCTGAGACCAGTTATTCCCTTAAAGGTACATACACAACAGCCATGATCTCACTGAATGGCGGAGCAGGCTCGAAGGGCCGAATGGCCTACTCCTGCTCCTATCTTCTATGTTTCTATGTAAGGTGGTGGTGAGCTACCTTTTGAACCGCTGTTTGGTACGACTGAGTGACTTGCTGGGCCACTTCAGAGGGCAGTTAAGCGTCAACCACATTGCTGTGTGTCTGGAGTCACATATAGGACAGACCAGGTACGGACGGCAGATTTCCTTCCCTAAAGGACATTAGGGATGTGTTTTTACAACAATCCGGTAGCTTCATGGTCACCAGTACTGATGCAAGCTTTTTTATTCCAGCTTTATTTAATGAACTGAATTTAAATTCCACAGCTGGGATTTGAATTCCAGTCTCTGAATCATTAGTCCAGGCTTGGATTACGAGTCCAGGCTCAACCACTGCTACCATTTCCAATGTAAGAATGGCTCCAGTGATGAGGGACTTTAGCTAGACTGGAGAAACTGGGGTTGTTCTCCTTGGAGCGGAGAAGGTTGAGATTTGATCGAGGTGCTCAATATCATGAGGGTCTGGACAGAGCAGAGAAACTGTTCCCATTGGTGGAAGGGTCGAGAACCAGAGGACACAGATTTAAGGTCATTGGCAAAAGAACCAAAAGCGACAGGAGGAGAACCATTCCCAGGCAGCGAGTGGTGATGTGGAAGGCGCTGCCTGAGGGCGGTGGGGGCAGATTCAGCCACAGCTTTCAAAAGGGAGCTGGAGAAGCAGCTGAAGGAAATAATGTTCAGGGCTGTGGGGAAAGGGCGGGGGGTGGGACTGACTGAAGCTCTTGCAGAGAGCCGGCACTCAATTCAATTCAAATCGCTTTATTGGCATGATAAGGTACATCTTATGTTGCCAAAGCATCAAAATACATTTATGGTTGAACACATAAACGCAGTTCTATTCATACAGTGTATAAACAGGTATATCCCTGAGTGTATAAATATACATTCGCATTGTTTATATATACTCTTTTCTTAGTTTACTGGTTGTCCCTCTGTTCATGGCAAGCTGTAACATAGTGTGCCGCCAGTGCTACACAGCTTCTCTCCTCCCCCAGTAGGTATGGGAGTTTTTGGTTGTCATTCAGATTTCTGAATTCAGGGCATATTTGTGAGAATTTTTGGTAGAAATTCTCCCTGATGCCCTGATATTTTCCACAGGCTGTGAGGAAGTGCATCTCTATCTCCACTACTCCCTGACTGCAGTGAGAGCATATCCTGTCCTCTCTTGGCAGCCTGGTCTGCCTGCGTCTGCCTTTTTCGATCGCTAGGCTATGTTCGCTAAGTCTGTACCTTGTCAAGGTTCTTCTCAGTTTGTTATCCTTTACCATGGTCAGGTAATCAGCTATGTTGTATTGTCTGTTTAGGGCCAAGTAGCAATTGAGTTTGCTTTGGGTTTTTGTTGTTTCTGCCCAATATGTCAGAGATTTTTCCTTTTGCTTAGCGACGATTGTGTTGGGTCGAATTCTTTGTGTTACGCTGTCACTGTCCTGGGGCTGGTTATTGTTAGTAGTGTTAGTAGTTACTTCACTGAGTCCCAGGACTAGTTGACTGAGGGTATTCTTCTTTATGGTCAGCTCTTGGCATTTCAGGGTGTCGTAGTGATAGCATTGGGGGTTGCTCATTTGTAGGTGATTCCAAAATTTGGTGGCTCTTTTTTGGATAGTGATTATTAATGGATATTGGCCTAGTTCCGCCCTGCATGCATTGTTTACTGTTTTCCTTTGAGTCCGGAGGATACTTTTACAGAATTCTGCATGTAGGATCTCAATTGGGTGTTTGTCCCATTTTGCAAATTCTTGTTGCGTTAGCGGTCCCCATACCTCACTGCCATAGAGTGCAATTGGTTCAATTACTGATTTGAAAATTTTTAGCCAAATGCTAATTGGGATTTCTATTTGGATTGATTTTTTAATGGCATAGAAAGCCCTTCTTGCTTTCTCTTTCAGTTCATTCACAGCCAGTTTGAAGTTTCCCGTAGAACTGATTTTTAAGCCCAAGTATGTGTAGTTAGTGGTTTGTTCAATTTTGGTTGTTCCTAGTGTGAAATTTATTTTGGGTCCCTGATGTTTGGATCTTTGCTGGAACACAAGGACTTTGGTTTTTTGGGGATTTATTGTCGGGGCCCAAGTCTGGCAGTACGACTCCAGCAGATCCAGGTTCTGCTGTAGACCCTCCTTAGTTGGTGACAGCAGAACCAGGTCATCTGCATAGAGGAGGAATTTAACCTTGGATTCATATAGGGTGAGGCCGGGTGCTGTAGATTGTTCAAGTAGATTTGCCAATTCATTTATGTAAATATTAAAGAGTGTCGGTGAGATTGGCGAGCCCTGCGTCACCCCCCGCCCCTGTGGGAAGTATTTTGTTTGTTTGTCTCCAATTTTAACTGCACATTTGTTGTTTGTATACATTGATTTAATTACATCATATGTTTTCCCCCCACCCCGCTTTCGATAAGTTTCAGGAATAAACCGTCATGCCAGATGGAATCGAAAGCCTTCTGGAAATCTATAAAGCATGCGTAGATTTTGCTTTTGTTATGGTGAACGTGTTTGTCAATTAGGGTCTGTAGGGTGAAGATATGATCTGATGTTCTATAGTTTGGCAGGAATCCAATTTGGCTTTTACTCAAGACATTGTGCTCCTCAAGGAAGTTTATAAGTCTTTTGTTTATGATACTACAGAATACCTTCCCCAGGTTACTGTTTACACAGATGCCTCGATAGTTATTTGGGTCGACTTTGTCCCCACTTTTGTATATGGGCGTTATGAGTCCTTTGTTCCAGATATCAGGGAAGTAACCGACACTCAGAACCAAGTTGAAGAGTTTTAGGATAGCCAGTTTCATTTTGTTGTCTGTGTGTTTAATCATCTCGTTTAGTATGCCGTCTGCCCCGCAAGCTTTTCCTGGTCGCAGGTCCTTGAGTTTTTCAAAAAGTTCTTTTTCTGTTATTATGGCGTCTAGCGGGTTTTGGTTATCTTTTATGGCCATTTCTAGCTTTTCCAGTTTTTTGCACATTTGGTGTTGCTCTGGCCTTAGTGTGTTTTTCTGGTATAATTTTTCAAAGTGGTTTACCCATGTGTCCCCATTTTGAATGGCCAATTCGTCGTGTTGTTTTTTGTGTAGTGTATTCAAGTTGTCCCAGAAACAATTGGAATCAATGGATTCCTCCATGGAGCTGAGTGTATTCTTAATAAATTGATCTTTTTTGGTTCCGAGTGTGTTTCTGTATTGTGTTAGTGTCTGACAATAAGTAAGGCGTAATTCCTCGTTTTCTGGATGTCTGTGTTTTTGGTTTGATATTTTTCTAAGTTTTTTCCTCATGTTATGGCAATCATGGTCAAACCATTTTTCATAGTTTTTTGTTTTGGGTTTGTTCTTGCGAGCTTTCAAGTTTGCCCTTGTTGCCAAATTATCGAAAATATTGTTTAGGTTATTTACTGCCCGGTTTACGCCTTCTTTATTGTGAGTGTATATGTTATCCAGAAAGGTGTCCAAGAGAGCTTGAGTTGATGCATTGCTAATTGTTTTCTGGTATTTTTCCATGTCGTTTTTGGCCCATCTGTACGATTTTTTGGTGTTGTACAGTTTACTGGGTTGTGTTTCTATGTTGTTTGTTTCTGTCTTTTTGAGATACATAGTAATTTGACTGTGATCTGACAGTGTTGTTTGTGGTTTGACTGTGAATGCTCTGAAAGAGGATGGGTCCAAATCTGTAATCATATAGTCTACTGTGCTGCAGCCAAGAGGTGAGCAATAGGTCGATCTTCCTAGGAGGTCTCCTATGAACCTACCATTGACAATGTACAGACCCAGGCTTCGACAGAGCTGTAGTGGCTGTTTTCCGTTGGTATTTGTCTGCTTGTCGCAGTTATGCCTGTATGGAAGGGAAGGGATATCAAAGTGGTTATTCCCGAATACGTAATTGTTTCCCTGATTATTGGTGAAGTCTGGTTCTTCGCCCGTTCTTGAATTGAGGTCCCCACAGATCAACACGTTCCCCTGGGCCTGGTATTGGATAATTTCCCCCTCTATGTTGGAGAAGGTGTCCTCTTTAAAGTACGGGGAATCCATTGGAGGGATATAAAGTGCGCAAATGTAAACATCTTGGGTGTTTGAGATAATCTCCCTCTCAATTTTGAGCCACATGTGGTTTTCGCCCTTTTTATAAATTTGATGTAATTCTTAAGTTCTGTTTTAAACCAGATCAGTATGCCTCCGGAGTCTCTGCCTTGGGTTACACTTGGTAATTTATTGGAGGGGACCACCAGCTCAGTGTACAGCCAGTGTGTCCTTTTCCTTTATACCAAGTTTCCTGTAAAATGATAATATCTAGATCTTTAGTTTCATCTATGAACTCTGGGGTCCTACTCTTCATGTCTAGCACCAAAGAGCGTAGACCTTGGATATTCCAGGTCGAAATATATAAGGATTTCATGTTAAGTTTGATCTTTTACTATGATAGGTTAAAGAGTGGTACGTGTTTGTCGTGTCTAAGTGTGGGAAAAAAAGATCATCTCAGTTGTCTATAAAAGTTAATACTATTTGGTTACAGTTCTTTCTATTAATTAGTCCTTGATCCATAAGGCGGAAGTAGATGCTGCTGCACATCTGCTTATTGTCTCTTAATGGATTGTCTCTGTCTGAGGTATTGCGTACGTCCTGTGCATCTCTCCCTCTGTCTGGCTGGGAGCGGTCCTGTTCCCCTGTGGGACAGGAGTGGTGCAGGTCTGATGTTGTTGTGCATGGGGATCCTCTCTGGTCTCGGTTGGTGTGGTGGTGGTCTTTGTAGTTGTCCTGATATGTACCCCGCTGATCTCTGGTGGTCGGGGGGGGGTCCTCTTGGAGTCTGGGTATGGACCCGGTTAAAAGCGACGTCCTTCAGGGCTTTAGCAAAGATCGATATTCTTTTCCTTTGGATGTGGTCGTAAAGACATTCCTCATCGAGGGTGGGGTGTTGGGCCAGGTGCACGTTGTGTTTTGATTCGCAGTCTCTTGCTATGCTGGCATTTATCGCATGAATTGTGTTGTTGTTGAAGTCTGTTCTCGGCAATATTGTGGAAACAGTGATTCTAGTGTTTGGAAATGTACTGCTTGCCTTCCTAATCACTGCTCTGAGCGATGTTGCTACCTCTTTCTGTTGGGCCTTTAGGTCATTTGTGCCCGTGTGTATTATTATGTGTTGGGGGGAGCCTAATCGGGCTTTGGTCAGCCATCCCATGGCTCTGTCTGTTGTTGGGCACCAGATCTTTTCTACTTTACTTCTAGGGAAGAGCTTTTTCTCCCATAGAAATTTCCCATTTGAGTCTATGAGTATTACGATGTCAGCCTTGTTTGTGTTTACTGTCTGGTGGCTTTCGCCTGGACTCATAGTGTGTGTGTTGGGCTGGGGTGTCTGGTGTTTGCGTTCCTCTTGTGAGCGGCTCGCTTGTGGTTCCACGGTGGTGGGGGAAGATTGAAATCCAGTATGCTGGTCGGTCTGTGTGGCACCCCTTGTATTGTGTGTCTGCTGCTGTTGTTCCGTGTGGGAGTGCAGCCGTTCCGTCGGGCTCTGTCTTGTCTTATCTCTAGCCTCTGGTTGCTGGTCTAATGGTGTTATCTCTCCTCTATGGCTCTCTTCGTTTTCCTGCAGCTCTTTCAGCCGATTCCCAAGTAGATTCACCTGGTTCTCAAGTAGATTCAGCTCTCTCTTGTGTCTCTCCCTCTCCTGCTTTTGTTCGTGAATCATTTTAAGGAACTCCTCTCTAAGTTTAACCATCTCTATCTCTAATTGATTAAATTTATCTTTTAGTTGTATCTGGCTGTGTGATCCCGGGGTATGTGTCTGGTCGACCCTGGAAGGCTCACTCACTTCCTGGCTATGCTGCTCTTCTCTTGGTGAGCTGGAATTGGTAGGGGGACTATGTGTGGCTTCCTCCCTGGTAGTTATGCTGGGGTTTGTCAGTTGTATCATGTGGCTGTGGGTCCCCGGGGTTAGTGTCTGGTTTGAACTGTGTGGCTCGTTTACCTCCTGACCAGGCTGATTTCCTCCTGGTAAGTTGTCAATGTTGGGGGGAGTGCGGGTCGCTTTTACCCTGTTAGCCACTCTGGGGCTGTTCCTTCCCCTCTCAGTTATTCCTTTCAGTGTCTTGAAGGCCGTTGCAAAGTTGTCGAGGTTGCCTTGCACTAATATTGTTCCGGTATTGTACATGTTGACAGTCGTGGTTGCCCTGTCTCCTGGTGTGTTAATTTTCAATTTGGTCCCATTAGCGGTTTTTTCTAGCTTAACACTGGTATAGTGTGATTTTATTGTTGTGATCCAAGCCGCTGGCTGATCTGAGTAGAAAATGAGGTTACATTTTGTCCCAGTGTTGTACCAGTCAGCAAAAAGAGTTCCTGGTTTTTCTCTCATCTGCTCATGCTTGATCGATTTTATAGCATTTTTTGTGGTGTTGGGGGGAATCTGGAAACGGTTGCTCTCAGTGTCCCTCGGGGGCTGTTGTGGCTCTTCTGATTCGCTCATTATTGGTAGTGTAGAGAAAGTATTGTTGATCTTAGAATAAGCTTTTCTGGGGTCCCGGGTTTGGTGTTGCCCTCTCCTAGTTCGCAACCTTTCCTGGTCCCCCTCTCCGACCCCGTGGTCCCTGGGCCTCGGCTCCTGGGTTCACCCTTCCCAGGTCTGAGTCTGCGAGCCGCTGTTTCCCGGTGCCTTCGGGCTGTTCCCCCTCCCCCTCAGAGGTCTCTGGGCCTCTGTCTCGGCCTGGCTCCTCGGACCTTTCCCTGGCTTCAGTCTCCCTCCCTGGGCCCTGTACTCACAGTCTTGGTTGGGAGCACTCACTGAATGGGCTCTTCCTGTGCTGTGGGGGCAGGGCTAACCCTCCCTCACCTCTCACCCCTGACCCCGCCGCTGCCCCAGTGCGCACGCGTCCCTCCGGCCTAACCGTTTCTATGACAACCGGACACCTGCCGGAGAGCCGGGCCCGACAGACCGAGAGAGAGACCGGCCGGAGAGAGACCGAGCGTGAGACAGGCCGGAGAGAGCCCGAGAGAGAGAGAGACCGAGCGTGAGACAGGCCGGAGAGAGCCCGAGCGTGAGACAGGCCGGAGAGAGCCGAGCCCGGGGCCCGCCGCAGGATGAGCGTGCCGGAGGTGGACGAGCACATCAACCGCAAATACCAACTGAAGAGGCGGCTGGGGAAAGGGGTGAGAGGGAGGCTGGGGGGAGAGGGAGGCTGGGGGAGAGGGAGGGAGGCTGAGGGAGGGAGGGAGGCTGACTGAGGGAGAGGGAGGCTGGGGGAGAGGGGAGGAGGGGGGGAGGCTGGGGGGAAAGGGAGGGATGTTGGGGGGAGAGGGAGGGAGGCTGGGGGAGAGGGTGGGAGGCTGGGGGAGAGGGAGGGAGAGGTTGGGAGGCTGGGGGGGGGACGGAGGCTGGGGGAGGGAGGGAGGCTGGGGGGGAGGGACGGAGGCTGGGGGAGAGGAGGGAGGGAGGCTGGGGGAGAGGGAGCGAGGCGGGGGGAGAGGGAGGGAGGCTGGGGGGAGAGGGAGGGAGGCTGGGGGAGGGACGGAGGCTGGGGGAGAGGGAGGAGGGAGGCTGGGGAAAGGAGGGACGGAGGCTGGGGGAGAGGGAGGGAGGCTGGGGGAGAGGAGGGAGGGAGGGAGAGGGTGGGAGGCTGGGGGAGGGAGGTTGGGAGAGGATGGGAGGCTGGGGGAGAGGGAGGGAGGGAGAGGGTGGGAGGCTGGGGGAGAGGGAGGGAGGGAGAGGGTCGGAGGCTGGGGGAGGGAGGGACGGAGGCTGGGGGAGGAGGGAGGCTGGGGGAGAGGGGGGCAGGGAGGGAGGCTGGGGGAGAGGGAGGGGGCAGGGAGGGAGGCTGGGGGAGAGAGGGAGGGAGGCTGGAGGAGAGGGGGGGAGGCTGGGGGAGAGGGAGGAGGAAGGGAGGCTGGGGCAGAGGGAGGTTGGGGGAGAGGAAGGGAGGCTGGTGGGGGGGAGGGAGGCTGGGGGAGAGGGGAGGAGGGAGGGAGGCTGGGGGGAAAGGGAGGGAGGCTGGGGGAGAGGGAGGTACGTTGGGGGGAGAGGGAGGCTGGGGGAGAGGGAGGGAGGCTGGGAGTGAGGGAGGCTGGGGGAGAGTGAGGGAGGGAGGCTGGGAGAGAGGGAGGGAGGTAGGCTGGGGGAGAGGGAGGGAGGGAGGCTAAGGGAGGGGGGGAGGGAGACTGGGGGGAGGGAGGCTGGGGGAGAGGGGGGGAGGGAGGCTGGGGGAAGGGGGGAGGGAGGGGGCGGAGGGAGGCTGGGGGAGGGGGGAGGGAGGCTGGGGGGGAGGGAGGCTTGGGGAGAGGGGGGTAGGGAGGCAGGGGGAGAGGGGAGGAGGGAGGCTGGGGGAGAGGGGGGAGGGGGGTGGGAGGATGGGGGAGAGGGGGGAGGGAGGCTGGGGGAGAGGGGGGGAGGGAGGCTGGGGGAGAGGGGGGGAGGGAGGCTGGGGGAGAGTGGGGGAGGGAGGCTGGGGGAGAGGGGGAGGGAGGTTGGGGGAGAGGAAGGGAGGCTGGTGGGGGGGAGGGAGGCTGGCTGAGGGAGAGGGAGGCTGGGGGAGAGGGGAGGAGGGAGGGAGGCTGGGGGGAAAGGGAGGGAGGCTGGGGGAGAGGGAGGGACGTTGGGGGAGAGGGAGGGAGGCTGGGGGAGAGGGAGGGAGGGAGAGGGTGGGAGGCGGAGGGAGAGGGTGGGAGGCTGGGGGGGAGGGAGGGAGGCTGGGGGAGAGAGGGAGGTTGGGAGGGAGGCTGGGGGGGGACGGAGGCGGAGGGAGGCTGGGGGGGGAGGGAGGGAGGCTGGGGGAGAGGAGGGAGGGAGGCTGGGGGCGAGGGAGGGAGGCTGCGGGAGAGGGTGGGAGGCTGCGGGAGAGGGAGGGAGGCTGCGGGAGAGGGAGGGAGGCTGGGGGAGAGGAGGGAGGGAGGCTGGGGGAGAGGGAGGGAGGCTGGAGGAGAGGGGGGAGGCTGGGGGAGAGGGAGGCTGGGGGAGAGGGAGGAGGAAGGGAGGCTGGGGCAGAGGGAGGTTGGGGGAGAGGAAGGGAGGCTGGTTGGGGGGGAGGGAGGCTGGGGGAGAGGGGAGGAGGGAGGGAGGCTGGGGGGAAAGGGAGGGAGGCTGGGGGAGAGGGAGGGACGTTGCGGGGAGAGGGAGGCTGGGGGAGAGTGAGGGAGGGAGGCTGGGGGAGAGGGAGGGAGGGGAGAGGGAGGGAGGCTGGGGGGAAAGGGAGGGAGGCTGGGGGAGAGGGAGGGAGGGGAGAGGGAGGGAGGCTGGGGGAGAGGGAGGGAGGGAGGCTGGGGGAGAGGGAGGGTGGCTGGGGGAGAGGGAGGGCACTGGGGGAGAGGGAGGGAGGTAGGCTGGGGGAGAGGGAGGGAGGGAGGGAGGCTGGGGGAGAGGGAGGGTGGCTGGGGGAGAGGGAGGGAGGCTGGGGGAGAGGGGGGAGGGAGGCTGGGGGGGAGGGAGGCTTGGGGAGAGGGGGGTCGGGAGGCAGGGGGGGAGGGAGGCTGGGGGAGAGGGGAGGAGGGAGGCTGGGGGAGAGGGGGGGAGGGAGGCTGGGGGAGAGGGGGGGGGAGGGAGGCTGGGGGAGAGTGGGGGAGGGAGGCTGGGGGAGAGGGGGGGAGGGAGGCTGGGGGAGAGGGGGGTCGGGAGGCAGGGGGAGAGGGGGGTCGGGAGGCTGGGGGAGAGGGGGGGGGAGGGAGGCTGGGGGAGAGGGGGGGGAGGGAGGCTGGGGGAGAGTGGGGGAGGGAGGCTGGGGGAGAGGGGGGGAGGGAGGCTGGGGGAGAGGGGGGGGAGGGAGGCTGGGGGAGAGGGGGGAGGGAGGCTGGGGGAGAGGGGGGGGAGGGAGGCTGGGGGAGAGGGGGGGAGGGAGGCTGGGGGAGAGGGGGGGGAGGGAGGCTGGGGGAGAGGGGGGGGAGGGAGGCTGGGGGAGAGGGGGGGGAGGGAGGCTGGGGGAGAGGGGGGGAGGGAGGCTGGGGGAGAGGGGGGAGGGAGGCTGGGGGAGAGGGGGGGAGGGAGGCTGGGGCAGAGGGAGGTTGGGGGAGAGGAAGGGAGGCTGGTTGGGGGGGAGGGAGGCTGGGGGAGAGGGGAGGAGGGAGGGAGGCTGGGGGGAAAGGGAGGGAGGCTGGGGGAGAGGGAGGGACGTTGCGGGGAGAGGGAGGCTGGGGGAGAGTGAGGGAGGGAGGCTGGGGGAGAGGGAGGGAGGGGAGAGGGAGGGAGGCTGGGGGGAAAGGGAGGGAGGCTGGGGGAGAGGGAGGGAGGGGAGAGGGAGGGAGGCTGGGGGAGAGGGAGGGAGGGAGGCTGGGGGAGAGGGAGGGTGGCTGGGGGAGAGGGAGGGCACTGGGGGAGAGGGAGGGAGGTAGGCTGGGGGAGAGGGAGGGAGGGAGGCTGGGGAGAGGGAGGGCACTGGGGGAGAGGGAGGGAGGCTGGGGGAGAGGGGGGAGGGAGGCTGGGGGGGAGGGAGGCTTGGGGAGAGGGGGGTCGGGAGGCAGGGGGGGAGGGAGGCTGGGGGAGAGGGGAGGAGGGAGGCTGGGGGAGAGGGGGGGAGGGAGGCTGGGGGAGAGGGGGGGGGAGGGAGGCTGGGGGAGAGTGGGGGAGGGAGGCTGGGGGAGAGGGGGGGAGGGAGGCTGGGGGAGAGGGGGGTCGGGAGGCAGGGGGAGAGGGGGGTCGGGAGGCTGGGGGAGAGGGGGGGGGAGGGAGGCTGGGGGAGAGGGGGGGGAGGGAGGCTGGGGGAGAGTGGGGGAGGGAGGCTGGGGGAGAGGGGGGGAGGGAGGCTGGGGGAGAGGGGGGGGAGGGAGGCTGGGGGAGAGGGGGGAGGGAGGCTGGGGGAGAGGGGGGGGAGGGAGGCTGGGGGAGAGGGGGGGGAGGGAGGCTGGGGGAGAGGGGGGGAGGGAGGCTGGGGGAGAGGGGGGGGAGGGAGGCTGGGGGAGAGGGGGGGGAGGGAGGCTGGGGGAGAGGGGGGGGAGGGAGGCTGGGGAGAGGGGGGGAGGGAGGCTGGGGGAGAGGGGGGAGGGAGGCTGGGGGAGAGGGGGGGAGGGAGGCTGGGGGAGAGGGGGAGGGAGGCTGGGGGGGAGGGAGGCTGGGGGGGAGAGGGAGGGAGGCTGGGGGAGAGGAGGGAGGGAGGCTGGGGGGAGAGGGAGGGAGGCTGGGGGAGAGGGAGGGAGGGAGAGGGTGGGAGGCTGGGGGAGAGGGAGGGAGGCTGGGGGAGAGGGAGGGAGGCTGGGGGAGAGGAGGGACGGAGGCTGGGGGAGAGGAGGGAGGGAGAGGGTGGGAGGCTGGGGTAGAGGGAGGGAGAGGGAGGAACGGAGGCTGGGGGAGGGGGGCAGGGAGGGAGGCTAGGGGAGAGGGAGGGGGGCAGGGAGGGAGGCTGGGGGAGAGGGAAGGAGGGAGGCTGGAGGAGAGGGGGGGAGGCTGGGGGAGAGGGGAGGGAGAGGGAGGCTGGGGGAGAGGGAGGAGGGAGGGAGGCTGGGGCAGAGGGAGGCTGGGGGAGAGGGGGGGGAGGGAGGGAGGCTGGGGGAGAGGGGAGGGAGAGGGAGGAGGGAGGGAGGCTGGGG
>NC_140991.1:1756823-1777625 GCF_052327205.1 Somniosus microcephalus | reverse complement strand
GCTGCAGTTGTACAGGGCCTTGGTGAGACCACACCTTGAGTATTGTGTGCAGTTTTGGTCGCCTTATCTGAGGAAGGATGTTCTTGCCATGGAGGGAGTGCAGCGAAGATTCACCAGACTGATACCTGGGATGGCAGGAATGACATATGAGGAGAGATTGGGTCGATTGGGCTTATACTCGCTGGAGTTTAGAAGAATGAGAGGGGATTTCATTGAAACTTATAAAATTCTGACAGGACTGGACAGACTAGATGCAGGAAGGATGTTCCCGATGGCCGGGGGAGTCCAGAACCAGGGGGTAACAGTCTAAGGATAAGGGGGTAAAAGCCGAATTTAGGACAGAGATGAGGAGGAATTTCTTCACCCAGAGAGTGGTGAACCTGTGGAATTCTCTACCACAGAAGGCAGTGGAGGCCAATTCATTAAATATATTCAAGGAGGTGTTGGATATATTTCTTAAGGCTAAAGGGATCAAGGGATATGGGGAGAAGGCAGGGACAGGGTACTGAATTTGGATGATCAGCCATGATCTCATTGAATGGCGGAGCAGGCTCGAGGGGCCGAATGGCCGACTCCTGCTCCTATCTTCTATGAACCAGGGGTCACAGTCTCAGGATAAGGGGGTCGAGTCACTGCACCCACAGACCATCCGTATACACCCCGCACCCGCCCGCCCGCATCAAACCCCCCGAAGCCTCAGTGGCAACTCTCTCCCTCCCTCCCTCCCACAGAGCAGGAAAGGCCCAGGCTCCGTCCCCGGCCTGGAGGGGGGGGGGGGGGGGGGGGGGGGTGCGGTAGGGGGGCGAGGGAGGGAGGGAGGAAAGAGGGAGGGAGGAGAGAGAGGAAAGAGAGAGGGAGGAAAGAGAGAGGGAGGGAGGGAGGGAGGGAGGAAGGGAAGGAGGGAGGGAGGGAAGGGAGGGAGGAAGGGAGGGAAGGAGGGAGGAAGGGAAGGAGGGAGGGGAGGGAAGGAGGGAGGGGAGGGAGGGAGGGGAGGGAGGAAGGGAAGGAAGGAGGGAAGGAAGGAGGGAAGGAGGGAGGGAAGGAGGGAGGGAAGGAGGGAGGGAAGGAGGGAGGGAAGGAGGGAGGGAAGGAGGGAGGGAAGGAGGGAGGGAGGGAGGGAAGGAGGGAGGGAAGGAAGGGAAGGAAGGAGAGAGGGAAGGAAGGAGAGAGGGAAGGAAGGAGAGAGGGAGAGAGGGAAGGAGGGAGGGAGGGAGGGAGGAAAGAGGGAGGGAGGAAAGGAAGGAGGGAGGGAGGAAGGGAGGGAGGAAAGGAAGGAGGAAGGGAGGGAGGAAAGGAAGGAGGAAGGGAGGGAGGAAAGGAAGGAGGGAGGGAGGGGAGGGAGGGAAGGAAGGAGGGAGGGAGGGAGGGAAGGAAGGAGGGAGGAAAGGAGGGAGGAAAGGAGGGAGGAAAGGAGGGAGGAAAGGAGGGAGGAAAGGAGGGAGGAAAGGAGGGAGGGAAGGAGGGAGGGAGGGAGGGAGGGAGGGAGGGAGGGAGGGAAGGAAGGAGGGAGGGAGGGAGGGAAGGAGGGAGGGAAGGAAGGAGGGAGGGAAGGAGGGAGGGAAGGAGGGAGGGAAGGAGGGAGGGAAGGAGGGAGGGAAGGAGGGAGGGAAGGAGGGAGGGAAGGAGGGAGGGAAGGAGGGAGGGAAGGAGGGAAGGAGGGAGGGAAGGAGGGAGGGAGGGAGGGAAGGAGGGAAGGAAGGAAGGAGGGTCGGAAGGAGGGAAGGAGGGAGGGAGGGAGGGGAGAGGGAGGGAGGGAGGAAAGAGGGAGGGAAGGAAGGAGGGAGGGTCGGAAGGAGGGAGGGAAGGAAGGAGGGAGGGAAGGAAGGAGGGAGGGAAGGAAGGAGGGAGGGAGGGAAGGAAGGAGGGAGGGAAGGAAGGAAGGAGGGAAGGAAGGAAGGAGGGAGGGAAGGAGGGAAGGAGGGAGGGAGGAAGGAGGGAGGGAAGGCGGGAGGGAGGGAAGGAGGGAGGGAGGGAGGGAAGGAGGGAAGGAGGGAAGGAGGGAGGGAGGAGAGAGGAAAGAGGGAGGGAGGGAGGAAAGAGGGAGGGAGGAAGGAAGGGAAGGAGGGAGGGAGGAAGGGAAGGAAGGAAGGAAGGAGGGAGGGAGGGAGGGAAGGAAGGAGAAAGGAAGGAGGGAGGGAGGGAGGTAGGGAAGGAGGGAGGTAGGGAAGGAGGGAGGTAGGGAAGGAGGGAGGGAGGGAGGGAGTGAGGGAGGGAGGGAAGGAGGGAGGGAGGGAAGGAGGGAAGGAGGGAAGGAGGGAGGGAGGGAGGGAGGGAAGGAAGGAGGAAAGGAAGGAGGAAAGGAGGGAGGAATGGAGGGAGGAATGGAGGGGAGGAAAGGAGGAGGGAGGAAAGGGGGAGGGAGGAAAGGGGGAGGGAGGAAAGGGGGAGGGAGGAAAGGGGGAGGGAGGAAAGGGGGAGGGAGGAAAGGGGGAGGGAGGAAAGGGGGGAGGAGGAAAGGGGGAGGGAGGAAAGGGGGAGGGAGGAAAGGGGGAGGGAGGAAAGGGGGAGGGAGGAAAGGGGGAGGGAGGAAAGGGGGAGGGAGGAAAGGGGGGAGGGAGGAAAGGGGGAGGGAGGAAAGGGGGAGGGAGGAAAGGGGGAGGGAGGAAAGGGGGAGGGAGGAGGAAAGGGGGAGGGAGGAGAGGGGGAGGAGGGAGGGGGAGGAGGGAGGGGGAGGAGGGAGGGGGAGGAGGGAGGGGGAGGAGGGAGGGGGAGGAGGGAGGGGGAGGAGGGAGGGGGAGGAGGGAGGGGGAGGAGGGAGGGGGAGGAGGGAGGGGGAGGAGGGAGGGGGGAGGGAGGAGGGAGGGGAGGGGGAGGGAGGAGGGAGGGGGGGGAGGAGGGAGGGGGGGGGGGAGGAGGGAGGGGGGGAGTGGGGGAGGGAGGGGGGAGTGGGGGAGGGAGGGGGGAGTGGGGAGGGAGGGGGGAGTGGGGAGGGAGGGGGGAGTGGGGAGGGAGGGGGGAGTGGGAGTGGGGAGGGAGGGGGGAGTGGGGAGGGGGAGGGGGAGTGGGGAGGGAGGGGGAGTGGGGAGGGAGGGGGAGTGGGGAGGGAGGGGGGGGGGAGCGACGCAGCGAGGGGAGAGAGGGGGAGTGGGCAGCGAGGGGGAGGGAGGGGGAGTGGGCAGCGAGGGGAGGGAGGGGAGTGGGCTGCGAGGGGAGGGAGGGGAGTGGGCTGCGAGGGGAGGGAGGGGAGTGACGCAGCGAGGGGAGTGACGCAGCGAGGGGGAGAGAGGGGGGAGTGGGGCAGCGAGGGGACGGAGGGGGAGTGGGCAGCGAGGGGACGGAGGGGGAGTGGGCAGCGAGGGGAGGGAGGGGAGTGGGCTGCGAGGGGAGGGAGGGGAGTGGGCTGCGAGGGGAGGGAGGGGAGTGACGCAGAGAGGGGAGGGAGGGGAGTGACGCAGAGAGGGGAGTGACGCAGCGAGGGGAGGGAGGGGGAGTGGGCAGCGAGGGGACGGAGGGGGAGTGGGCAGCGAGGGGACGGAGGGGGAGTGGGCAGCGAGGGGACGGAGGGGGGAGTGGGCAGCGAGGGGACGGAGGGGGAGTGGGCAGCGAGGGGGACGGAGGGGGAGTGGGCAGCGAGGGGACGGAGGGGGAGTGGGCAGCGAGGGGACGGAGGGGGGAGTGGGCAGCGAGGGAACGGCGGGGGAGTGGGCTGCGAGGGGGAGGGAGGGGGAGTGGAGCGCCGAGGGGAGTGACTCAGCGAGGGAAGGGAAGGGGGAGGGAAGGGGAGGGGAGGGCCGAGGGGACGCAGAGACTCCTCGGGGAACAGGACACGAGCCCAGGACTCACTCTGACCTTTGGTGATGTAGAGATAGAAGAAGTCGCAGTAGAGGATGGTCTGCACAATGCCCGCCACGATGGCGATGAGATCGAAGAAGCCCTCGCTGTAGTAACGCCAGATCCAGTTCAGGAGGTACAGGGTGCGGTATAGGCCCAGAGCGAAGAGGTAATGGCTGGTGATTGTCTCCGCCTCTCCCGTCTTACTGACCATGAACAGCTGAGGCAGGATGGCCACTGACTCCAGATAAATCGAGAAGGTCCACATGATCTGTAGGACACCATGGAACCATCAATACTGACACACTCTCAGCTCCAGCCCCAGAGTAGGGCCTAGAAATCAGTTAAAAAAGCTTACGGGATCCTGGGCTACATGAATAGAGGTATAAGTCAACCTTTATAAAACACTGGTTCGGCCTCAACTGGAGTATTGTGTCCAATTCTGGGCTCCGCACTTTAGGAAGGATGTGAAGGCCTTAGAGAGGGTGCAAGAAAGATTGAGCAGAATGGTACCAGGGATGAGGGACTTCAGTGATGTGGAGAGACTGGAGAAGCTGGGGTTGTTCTCCTTAGAGCAGAGAAGGTTAAGAGGAGATTGACCAGAATGGACCAGGGATGAGGGACTTCAGTGATGTGGAGAGACTGGAGAAGCTGGGATTGTTCTCCTTAGAGCAGAGAAGGTTAAGGGGGAGATTGACCAGAATGGTACCAGGGATGAGGGACTTCAGTGATGTGGAGAGACTGGAGAAGCTGGGATTGTTCTCCTTAGAGCAGAGAAGGTTAAGAGGAGATTGACCAGAATGGTACCAGGGATGAGGGACTTCAGTGATGTGGAGAGACTGGAGAAGCTGGGATTGTTCTCCTTAGAGCAGAGAAGGTTAAGGGGAGATTGACCAGAATGGGACCAGGGATGAGGGACTTCAGTGATGTGGAGAGACTGGAGAAGCTGGGATTGTTCTCCTTAGAGCAGAGAAGGTTAAGGGGAGATTGACCAGAATGGTACCAGGGATGAGGGACTTCAGTGATGTGGAGAGACTGGAGAAGCTGGGGTTGTTCTCCTTGGAGCAGAGAAGGTTAAGGGGAGATTGACCAGAATGGTACCAGGGATGAGGGACTTCAGTGATGTGGAGAGACTGGAGAAGCTGCGGTTGTTCTCCTTAGAGCAGAGAAGGTTAAGGGGAGATTGACCAGAATGGTACCGGGGATGAGGGACTTCAGTGATGTGGAGAGACTGGAGAAGCTGGGGTTGTTCTCCTTGGAGCAGAGAAGGTTAAGGGGAGATTGACCAGAATGGTACCAGGGATGAGGGACTTCAGTGATGTGGAGAGACTGGAGAAGCTGGGATTGTTCTCCTTGGAGCAGAGAAGGTTAAGGGGAGATTTGATTGAGGTGTTCAAAATCATGAGGGGTCTGGACACAGTAGATAGAGAGAAACTGTTCCCATTGGCGGAAGGGTCGAGAACCAGAGGACACAGATTTAAGGTGATTGGCAGAAGAACCAAAGGCGACATGAGGAAAAACTGTTTTACACAGCGAGTGGTTCAGATCTGGAATGCACTGCCTGAAAGTGGAGGCAGATTCAATCGTGGCTTTCAAAAGGGAATTGGATAAGTACCTGAAGGAAAGAAATATGCAGGGCTACAGGGAAAGGACGGGGGAGTGGGACTAGCTGAAGTGCTCTTGCAGGGAGCCGGCATGGGATTGACGGGCCGAATGGCCTTCTTTCGTGCTGTAATCTTTCTATGATCTACCTCCGACAGTGCAGCGCTCCCTCAGTACTGGCACCGGGGAGTGTGGGCCTGGATTATGGGGCTCGAGTCCTAGAGTATATACATCTACCTCCGACAGTGCAGCACTCCCTCAGTACTGGCACCGGGGAGTGTGGGCCTGGATTATGGGGCTCGAGTCCTAGAGTATATACATCTACCTCCGACAGTGCAGCGCTTCCTCAGTACTGGCACCGGGGAGTGTCGGCCTGGATTATGGGGCTCGAGTCCTAGAGTATATACATCTACCTCCGACAGTGCAGCGCTCCCTCAGTACTGGCACCGGGGAGTGTCGGCCTGGATTATGGGGCTCGAGTCCTAGAGTATATACATCTACCTCCGACAGTGCAGCACTCCCTCAGTACTGGCACCGGGGAGTGTGGGCCTGGATTATGGGGCTCAAGTCCTAGAGTATATACATTTACCTCCGACAGTGCAGCGCTCCCTCTGTACTGGCACCGGGGAGTGTGGGCCTGGATTATGGGGCTCGAGTCCTAGAGTGGAAACATCTACCTCCGACAGTGCAGCGCTCCCTCAGTACTGGCACCGGGGAGTGTGGGCCTGGATTATGGGGCTCGAGTCCTAGAGTGGAAACATCTACCTCCGACAGTGCAGCTCTCCCTCAGTGCTGGCACCGGGGAGTGTGGGCCTGGATTATGGGGCTCGAGTCCTAGAGTATATACATCTACCTCCGACAGTGCAGCGCTCCCTCAGTACTGGCACCGGGGAGTGTGGGCCTGGATTATGGGGCTCCAGTCCTAGAGTATATACATCTACCTCCGACAGTGCAGCACTCCCTCAGTACTGGCACCAGGGAGTGTGGGCCTGGATTATGGGGCTCCAGTCCTGGAGTATATACATCTACCTCCGACAGTGCAGCGCTCCCTCAGTACTGGCACCGGGGAGTGTGGGCCTGGATTATGGGGCTCGAGTCCTAGAGTATATACATCTACCTCCGACAGTGCAGCGCTCCCTCAGTACTGGCACCGGGGAGTGTGGGCCTGGATTATGGAGCTCCAGTCCTAGAGTATATACATCGACCTCCGACAGTGCAGCGCTCCCTCAGTACAGGCACCGGGGAGTGTGGGCCTGGATTATGGGGCTCGAGTCCTAGAGTATATACATCTACCTCCGACAGTGCAGCACTCCCTCAGTACTGGCACCGGGGAGTGTGGGCCTGGATTATGGGGCTCGAGTCCTAGAGTATATACATCTACCTCCGACAGTGCAGTGCTCCCTCAGTACTGGCACCGGGGAGTGTGGGCCTGGATTATGGGGCTCAAGTCCGAGAGTATATATATCTACCTCCGACAGTGCAGTGCTCCCTCAGTACTGCCACCGGGGAGTGTGGGCCTGGATTATGGGGCTCGAGTCCTAGAGTATATACATCTACCTCCGACAGTGCAGCGCTCCCTCAATACTGCCACCGGGGAGTGTGGGCCTGGATTATGGGGCTCCAGTCCTAGAGTATATACATCTACCTCCGACAGTGCAGCGCTCCCTCAGTACTGGCACCGGGCAGTGTGGGCCTGGATTATGGGGCTCGAGTCCTAGAGTATATACATCTACCTCCGACAGTGCAGCGCTCCCTCAGTACTGGCACCGGGGAGTGTGGGCCTGGATTATGGGGCTCGGGTCCTAGAGTATATACATCTACCTCCGACAGTGCAGCACTCCCTCAGTACTGGCACCGGGGAGTGTGGGCCTGGATTATGGGGCTCGAGTCCTAGAGTATATACATCTACCTCCGACAGTGCAGCGCTTCCTCAGTACTGGCACCGGGGAGTGTCGGCCTGGATTATGGGGCTCGAGTCCTAGAGTATATACATCTACCTCCGACAGTGCAGCGCTCCCTCAGTACTGGCACCGGGGAGTGTCGGCCTGGATTATGGGGCTCGAGTCCTAGAGTATATACATCTACCTCCGACAGTGCAGCACTCCCTCAGTACTGGCACCGGGGAGTGTGGGCCTGGATTATGGGGCTCAAGTCCTAGAGTATATACATTTACCTCCGACAGTGCAGCGCTCCCTCTGTACTGGCACCGGGGAGTGTGGGCCTGGATTATGGGGCTCGAGTCCTAGAGTGGAAACATCTACCTCCGACAGTGCAGCGCTCCCTCAGTACTGGCACCGGGGAGTGTGGGCCTGGATTATGGGGCTCGAGTCCTAGAGTGGAAACATCTACCTCCGACAGTGCAGCTCTCCCTCAGTGCTGGCACCGGGGAGTGTGGGCCTGGATTATGGGGCTCGAGTCCTAGAGTATATACATCTACCTCCGACAGTGCAGCGCTCCCTCAGTACTGGCACCGGGGAGTGTGGGCCTGGATTATGGGGCTCCAGTCCTAGAGTATATACATCTACCTCCGACAGTGCAGCACTCCCTCAGTACTGGCACCAGGGAGTGTGGGCCTGGATTATGGGGCTCCAGTCCTGGAGTATATACATCTACCTCCGACAGTGCAGCGCTCCCTCAGTACTGGCACCGGGGAGTGTGGGCCTGGATTATGGGGCTCGAGTCCTAGAGTATATACATCTACCTCCGACAGTGCAGCGCTCCCTCAGTACTGGCACCGGGGAGTGTGGGCCTGGATTATGGAGCTCCAGTCCTAGAGTATATACATCGACCTCCGACAGTGCAGCGCTCCCTCAGTACAGGCACCGGGGAGTGTGGGCCTGGATTATGGGGCTCGAGTCCTAGAGTATATACATCTACCTCCGACAGTGCAGCACTCCCTCAGTACTGGCACCGGGGAGTGTGGGCCTGGATTATGGGGCTCGAGTCCTAGAGTATATACATCTACCTCCGACAGTGCAGTGCTCCCTCAGTACTGGCACCGGGGAGTGTGGGCCTGGATTATGGGGCTCAAGTCCGAGAGTATATATATCTACCTCCGACAGTGCAGTGCTCCCTCAGTACTGCCACCGGGGAGTGTGGGCCTGGATTATGGGGCTCGAGTCCTAGAGTATATACATCTACCTCCGACAGTGCAGCGCTCCCTCAGTACTGGCACCGGGCAGTGTGGGCCTGGATTATGGGGCTCGAGTCCTAGAGTATATACATCTACCTCCGACAGTGCAGCGCTCCCTCAGTACTGGCACCGGGGAGTGTGGGCCTGGATTATGGGGCTCGGGTCCTAGAGTATATACATCTACCTCCGACAGTGCAGCACTCCCTCAGTACTGGCACCGGGGAGTGTGGGCCTGGATTATGGGGCTCGAGTCCTAGAGTATATACATCTACCTCCGACAGTGCAGCGCTTCCTCAGTACTGGCACCGGGGAGTGTCGGCCTGGATTATGGGGCTCGAGTCCTAGAGTATATACATCTACCTCCGACAGTGCAGCGCTCCCTCAGTACTGGCACCGGGGAGTGTCGGCCTGGATTATGGGGCTCGAGTCCTAGAGTATATACATCTACCTCCGACAGTGCAGCACTCCCTCAGTACTGGCACCGGGGAGTGTGGGCCTGGATTATGGGGCTCAAGTCCTAGAGTATATACATTTACCTCCGACAGTGCAGCGCTCCCTCTGTACTGGCACCGGGGAGTGTGGGCCTGGATTATGGGGCTCGAGTCCTAGAGTGGAAACATCTACCTCCGACAGTGCAGCGCTCCCTCAGTACTGGCACCGGGGAGTGTGGGCCTGGATTATGGGGCTCGAGTCCTAGAGTGGAAACATCTACCTCCGACAGTGCAGCTCTCCCTCAGTGCTGGCACCGGGGAGTGTGGGCCTGGATTATGGGGCTCGAGTCCTAGAGTATATACATCTACCTCCGACAGTGCAGCGCTCCCTCAGTACTGGCACCGGGGAGTGTGGGCCTGGATTATGGGGCTCCAGTCCTAGAGTATATACATCTACCTCCGACAGTGCAGCACTCCCTCAGTACTGGCACCAGGGAGTGTGGGCCTGGATTATGGGGCTCCAGTCCTGGAGTATATACATCTACCTCCGACAGTGCAGCGCTCCCTCAGTACTGGCACCGGGGAGTGTGGGCCTGGATTATGGGGCTCGAGTCCTAGAGTATATACATCTACCTCCGACAGTGCAGCGCTCCCTCAGTACTGGCACCGGGGAGTGTGGGCCTGGATTATGGAGCTCCAGTCCTAGAGTATATACATCGACCTCCGACAGTGCAGCGCTCCCTCAGTACAGGCACCGGGGAGTGTGGGCCTGGATTATGGGGCTCGAGTCCTAGAGTATATACATCTACCTCCGACAGTGCAGCACTCCCTCAGTACTGGCACCGGGGAGTGTGGGCCTGGATTATGGGGCTCGAGTCCTAGAGTATATACATCTACCTCCGACAGTGCAGTGCTCCCTCAGTACTGGCACCGGGGAGTGTGGGCCTGGATTATGGGGCTCAAGTCCGAGAGTATATATATCTACCTCCGACAGTGCAGTGCTCCCTCAGTACTGCCACCGGGGAGTGTGGGCCTGGATTATGGGGCTCGAGTCCTAGAGTATATACATCTACCTCCGACAGTGCAGCGCTCCCTCAATACTGCCACCGGGGAGTGTGGGCCTGGATTATGGGGCTCCAGTCCTAGAGTATATACATCTACCTCCGACAGTGCAGCGCTCCCTCAGTACTGGCACCGGGCAGTGTGGGCCTGGATTATGGGGCTCGAGTCCTAGAGTATATACATCTACCTCCGACAGTGCAGCGCTCCCTCAGTACTGCCACCGGGGAGTGTGGGCCTGGATTATGGGGCTCGAGTCCTAGAGTATATACATCTACCTCCGACAGTGCAGCGCTCCCTCAGTACTGGCACCGGGGAGTGTGGGCCTGGATTATGGGGCTCGAGTCCTAGAGTATATACATCTACCTCCGACAGTGCAGCACTCCCTCAGTACTGGCACCGGGGAGTGTGGGCCTGGATTATGGGGCTCGAGTCCTAGAGTATATACATCTACCTCCGACAGTGCAGCGCTCCCTCAGTACTGGCACCGGGGAGTGTGGGCCTGGATTATGGGGCTCGAGTCCTAGAGTATATACATCTACCTCCGACAGTGCAGCACTCCCTCAGTACTGGCACCGGGCAGTGTGGGCCTGGATTATGGGACTCGAGTCCGAGAGTATATACATCTACCTCCGACAGTGCAGCACTCCCTCAGTAGTGGCACCGGGGAGTGTGGGCCTGGATTATGGGGCTCGAGTCCTAGAGTATATACATCTACCTCCGACAGTGCAGCGCTCCCTCAGTACTGGCACCGGGGAGTGTGGGCCTGGATTATGGAGCTCGAGTCCTAGAGTATATACATCTACCTCCGACAGTGCAGCACTCCCTCAGTACTGGCACCGGGGAGTGTGGGCCTGGATTATGGGGCTCGAGTCCTAGAGTATATACATCTACCTCCGACAGTGCAGCGCTCCCTCAGTACTGGCACCGGCGAGTGTGGGCCTGGATTATGGGGCTCGAGTCCTACAGTATATACATCTACGTCCGACAGTGCAGCGCTCCCTCAGTACTGGCACCGGGGAGTGTGGGCCTGGATTACGGGGCTCGAGTCTTCGCGTATATACATCTACCTCCGACAGTGCAGCGCTCCCTCAGTACTGGCACCGGGGAGTGTGGGCCTGGATTATGGAGCTCGAGTCCTAGAGTATATACATCTACCTCCGACAGTGCAGCGCTCCCTCAGTACTGGCACTGGGGAGTGTGGGCCTGGATTATGGGGCTCGAGTCCTAGAGTATATACATCTACCTCCGACAGTGCAGCGCTCCCTCAGTACTGGCACCGGGGAGTGTGGGCCTGGATTATGGAGCTCGAGTCCTAGAGTATATACATCTACCTCCGACAGTGCAGCGCTCCCTCAGTACTGGCACCGGGGAGTGTGGGCCTGGATTATGGAGCTCGAGTCCTAGAGTATATACATCTACCTCCGACAGTGCAGCGCTCCCTCAGTACTGGCACCAGGGAGTGTGGGCCTGGATTATGGATTACTGGCGCACTGCCGAGAGAGAGAATACATTGGTAGATCTACGGCAGTTCATTTAAATCTGGGCGCTCGTACCTCAAGAGGAGTGAAATCATGGTTGACGAGAAATGCCAAGATGGCAGTGGGGACCAGCAGGAATTCAATCCGGAAGGTGTCATGGTTTCCATCGTAAGTCGCCTTGAACTTGGAGTAAATCATCCACAATGTGCTATAGGAGCAACTGATATACACAACCTAGGACAGGGCAGGGACAGCACGGGTTAGATACAGAGTAAAGCTCCCTCTACACTGCCCCATCAAACACTCCCAGGGCAGGTACAGCACGGGGTTAGATACAGAGTAAAGCTCCCTCTACACTGTCCCATCAAACACTCCCAGGGCAGGTACAGCACGGGGTTAGATACAGAGTAAAGCTCCCTCTACACTGTCCCATCAAACACTCCCAGGGCAGGTACAGCACGGGTTAGATACAGAGTAAAGCTCCCTCTACACTGCCCCATCAAACACTCCCAGGGCAGGTACAGCACGGGTTAGATACAGAGTAAAGCCCCCTCTACACTGTCCCATCAAACACTCCCCGGGCAGGTACAGCACGGGTTAGATACAGAGTAAAGCTCCCTCTACACTACCCAATCAAACACTCCCAGGGCAGGTACATCACGGGGTTAGATACAGAGTAAAGCTCTCTCTACACTGTCCCATCAAACACACCCAGGGCAGGTACAGCACGGAGTTAGATACAGAGTAAAGCTCTCTCTACACTGTCCCATCAAACACTCCCAGGGCAGATTCAGCACGGGGTTAGATACAGAGTAAAGCTCCCTCTACACTGCCCCATCAAACACTCCCAGGGCAGGTACAGCACGGGGTTAGATACAGAGTAAAGCTCCCTCTACACTGTCCCATCAAACACTCCCAGGGCAGGTACAGCACGGGTTAGATACAGAGTAAAGCTCCCTCTACACTGTCCCATCAATCACTCCCAGGGCAGGTACAGCACGGGTTAGATACAGAGTAAAGCTCCCTCTACACTGTCCCATCAAACACTCCCAGGGCAGGTGCAGCACGGGGTTAGATACAGAGTAAAGCTCCCTCTACACTGTCCCATCAAACACTCCCAGTGCAGGTACAGCACGGGGTTACATACAGAGTAAAGCTTCCTCTAGACTGTCCCATCAAACACTCCCAGGGCAGGTACAGCACGGGGTTAGATACAGAGTAAAGCTCCCTCTACACTGTCCCATCAAACACTCCCAGGGTAGGTACAGCACGGGGTTAGATACAGAGTAAAGCTTCCTCTACACTGTCCCATCAAACACTCCCAGGGCAGGTATAGCACGGGTTAAGAAGAACATCAGAATTAGGAGCAGGAGTCGGCCATTCGGCCCCTCGAGCCTGCTCCACCATTCAATAAGATCATGGCTGATCTTCGACCTCAACTCCACTTTCCCCGCCCGATCCCCATATCCCTCGATTCCCCGAGAGTCCAAAAATCTATCGATCTCAGCCTTGAATATACTCAACGACTGAGCCTCCACAGCCCTCTGGGGCAGAGAATTCCAAAGATTCACCGCCCTCTGAGTGAAGAAATTCCTCCTCATCTCAGTCCTCAATGGCCGACCCCTTATCCTGAGACTGTGACCCCTGGTTCGAGACTCTCCAGCCCAGGGGGAAACAGCCTCTCAGCATCTACCCTGTCAAGCCCCCTCAGAATCTTATATGTTTCAATGAGATCACCTCTCATTCTTCTAAACTCCACAGAGTATCGGCCCAATCTACTCAATCAGTGATAGAGAACTTGGTTCTAATGAAGCCCCCAGATAGAAGGGAAGGAAGAGATGATCGGAGAACTGGGTGAGGCAGTAATAAAGCCAGGTTCACACTTCCTGTTACCTTCATACACGTGTTGTAAAACGAGATGAAGTTGGTGAAGAGGTCGAGATATCGGGAGGTGAACACAATGGCAAACAGTAACTGGCTCTTCCCGGAGATACCTGTGAGAGGAGAGAGATAGAGAGACAGTCAACAGGCCACTCTCGTTCGATTCCTCGGATGGATCAACACCGGAGAAGCTCGACTCCAATCCAGGACAAAGCCGCCCGCTCGATCAGCACCCCTTCCGTTACCTTAAACATTCACTCCCTCCACCACCGGCGCATCGTGGCTGCAGGGGGCGAGGGCCATGGAGGGATTTGAACAGGAGGATGAGAATTGTAGGGGCTGTAGGAGGTTACAGAGATAGGGAGGGGGTGAGGGCCATGGAGGGATTTGAACAGGAGGATGAGAATTGTAGGGCTGGAGGAGGTTACAGAGATAGGGAGGGGGCGAGGGACCATGGAGGGATTTGAACAGGAGGATGAGAATTGTAGGGGCTGGAAGAGGTTACAGAGATAGGGAGGGGGGCGAGGGGCCATGGAGGGATTTGAACAGGAGGATGAGAATTGTAGGGGCTGGAGGAGGTTACAGAGATAGGGAGGGGGCGAGGGCCATGGAGGGATTTGAACAGGAGGATGAGAATTGTAGGGCTGGAGGAGTTTACAGAGATAGGGAGGGGGCGAGGGCCATGGAGGGATCTGAACAGGAGGATGAGAATTGTCGGGGCTGGAGGAGGTTACAGAGATAGGGAGGGGGGCGAGGGGCCATGGAGAGATTTGAACAGGAGGATGAGAATTGTAAGGCTGGAGGAGATTAGAGATAGGGAGGGGGCGAGGGGCCATGGAGGGATTTGAACAGGAGGATGAGAATTGTAGGGCTGGAGGAGGTTACAGAGATAGGGAGGGGGCGAGGGGCCATGGAGGGATTTGAACAGGAGGATGAGAATTGTAGGGCTGGAGGAGGTTACAGAGATAGGGAGGGGGCGAGGGCCATGGAGGGATTTGAACAGGAGGATGAGAATTGTAGGGGCTGGAGGAGGTTACAGAGATAGGGAGGGGGCGAGGGCCATGGACGGATTTGAACAGGAGGATGAGAATTGTAGGACTGGAGGAGATTACAGAGATAGGGAGGGGGCGAGGGCCATGGAGGGATTTGAACAGGAGGATGAGAATTGTAGAGGCTGGAGGAGGTTGCAGAGATAGGGAGGGGGCGAGGGGCCATGGAGGGATTTGAACAGGAGGATGAGAATTGTAGGGGCTGGAGGAGGTTACAGAGATAGGGAGGGGGCGAGGGCCATGGAGGGATTTGAACAGGAGGATAAGAATTGTAGGGCTAGAGGAGGTTACAGAGATAGGGAGGGGGCGAGGGACCATGGAGGGATTTGAACAGGAGGATGAGAATTGTAGGGCTGGAGGAGGTTAGGGAGATAGTGAGGGGTGAGGGCCATGGAGGGATTTGAACAGGAGGATGAGAATTGTAGGGGCTGGAGGAGGTTAGAGAGATAGTGAGGGGTGAGGGCCATGGAGGGATTTGAACAGGAGGATGAGAATTGTAGGGCTGGAGGAGGTTACAGAGATAGGGAGGGGGCGAGGGCCATGGAGGGATTTGAACAGGAGGATGAGAATTGTAGGGGCTGGAGGAGGTTACAGAGATAGGGACGGGGCGAGGGGCCACGGAGGGATTTGAACAGGAGGATGAGAATTGTAGGGCTGGAGGAGGTTACAGAGATAGGGAGGGGGCGAGGGGCCATGGAAGGATTTGAACAGGAGGATGAGAATTGTAGGGGCTGGAGGAGGTTACAGAGATAGGAAGGGGGCGAGGGCCATGGAGGGATTTGAACAGGAGGATGAGAATTGTAGGGCTGGAGCAGGTTACAGAGATAGGGAGGGGGCGAGGGCCATGGAGGGATTTGAACAGGAGGATGAGAATTGTAGGGGCTGGAGGAGGTTACAGAGATAGGGAGGGGGCGAGGGCCATGGAGGGATTTGAACAGGAGGATGAGAATTGTAGGGGCTGTAGGAGGTTACAGAGATAGGGAGGGGGCGAGGGCCATGGAGGGATTTGAACAGGAGGATGAGAATTGTAGGGGCTGGAGGAGGTTACAGAGATAGGGAGGGGGGCGAGGGGCCATGGAGAGATTTGAACAGGAGGATGAGAATTGTAAGGCTGGAGGAGATTAGAGATAGGGAGGGGGCGAGGGGCCATGGAGGGATTTGAACAGGAGGATGAGAATTGTAGGGCTGGAGGAGGTTACAGAGATAGGGAGGGGGCGAGGGGCCATGGAGGGATTTGAACAGGAGGATGAGAATTGTAGGGCTGGAGGAGGTTACAGAGATAGGGAGGGGGCGAGGGCCATGGAGGGATTTGAACAGGAGGATGAGAATTGTAGGGGCTGGAGGAGGTTACAGAGATAGGGAGGGGGCGAGGGCCATGGACGGATTTGAACAGGAGGATGAGAATTGTAGGACTGGAGGAGATTACAGAGATAGGGAGGGGGCGAGGGCCATGGAGGGATTTGAACAGGAGGATGAGAATTGTAGAGGCAGGAGGAGGTTGCAGAGATAGGGAGGGGGCGAGGGGCCATGGAGGGATTTGAACAGGAGGATGAGAATTGTAGGGGCTGGAGGAGGTTACAGAGATAGGGAGGGGGCGAGGGCCATGGAGGGATTTGAACAGGAGGATAAGAATTGTAGGGCTAGAGGAGGTTACAGAGATAGGGAGGGGGCGAGGGACCATGGAGGGATTTGAACAGGAGGATGAGAATTGTAGGGCTGGAGGAGGTTAGGGAGATAGTGAGGGGTGAGGGCCATGGAGGGATTTGAAGAGGAGGATGAGAATTGTAGGGGCTGGAGGAGGTTAGAGAGATAGTGAGGGGTGAGGGCCATGGAGGGATTTGAACAGGAGGATGAGAATTGTAGGGCTGGAGGAGGTTACAGAGATAGGGAGGGGGCGAGGGCCATGGAGGGATTTGAACAGGAGGATGAGAATTGTAGGGGCTGGAGGAGGTTACAGAGATAGGGACGGGGCGAGGGGCCACGGAGGGATTTGAACAGGAGGATGAGAATTGTAGGGCTGGAGGAGGTTACAGAGATAGGGAGGGGGCGAGGGGCCATGGAAGGATTTGAACAGGAGGATGAGAATTGTAGGGGCTGGAGGAGGTTACAGAGATAGGGAGGGGGCGAGGGCCATGGAGGGATTTGAACAGGAGGATGAGAATTGTAGGGCTGGAGCAGGTTACAGAGATAGGGAGGGGGCGAGGGCCATGGAGGGATTTGAACAGGAGGATGAGAATTGTAGGGGCTGGAGGAGGTTACAGAGATAGGGAGGGGGGCGAGGAGCCATGGAGGGATTTGAACAGGAGGATGAGAATTGTAGGAGCTGGAGGAGGTTACAGAGATAGGGAGGGGGGCGAGGAGCCATGGAGGGATTTGAACAGGAGGATGAGAATTGTAGGGGCTGGAGGAGGTTACAGAGATAGGGAGGGGGGCGAGGAGCCATGGAGGGATTTGAACAGGAGGATGAGAATTGTAGGGGCTGGAGGAGGTTACAGAGATAGGGAGGGGGCGAGGGCCATGGAGGGATTTGAACAGGAGGATGAGAATTGTAGGGCTGGAGGAGGTTACAGAGATAGGGAGGGGGTGAGGGGCCATGGAGGGATTTGAACAGGAGGATGAGAATTGTAGGGGCTGGAGGAGGTTACAGAGATAGGGAGGGGGCGAGGGGCCATGGAGGGATTTGAACAGGAGGATGAGAATTTTGAAATCGAGGTGTTGCCGGACCGGGAGCCGGTGTAGGTCAGCGAGCACGGGGGCGGGGGGGGGTGATGGGTGAACGGGACTCGGTGCGAGTTAGGACACGGGGGCAACCGAGTTTTGGATGACCTCAAGTTTACGTAGGGTGCAATGTGGGAGGCCAGCCTGGAGTGCGTTGGAATAGTCAAGTCTGGAGGTAACAAAGACATGGATGAGGGGTTCAGCAGCGGGTGAGCTGAGGCAAAGGCGGAGACGGGCGATGTTAGGGAGTTGGGAGTAGGCGGTCTTTGTTATGCTGCGGTGGCATAGTGGTTAGCACTGTTACCTCACAGCGCTAGGGACCCGGGTTCGAATCCGGCCTCGGGTGACTGTGCAAACTCCACACAGACATTCTCCCCGTGTTTGCGTGGGTTTCCTCCGGGTGCTCCGGTTTCCTCCCACAGTCCAAAGATGTGCGGGTTAGGTTGATTGGCTATGATAAATTGACCCTTAGTGTTAGGGGGATTAAATACGTGGGGTTACGGGGATAGGGTGGGATATGTGTTGGTGTAGGGGTTACGGGGATCGGGTGGGATATGTGTTGGTGTAGGGGTTACGGGGATCGGGTGGGATATGTGTTGGTGTAGGGGTTACGGGGATCGGGTGGGATATGTGTTGGTGTAGGGGTTACGGGGATCGGGTGGGATATGTGTTGGTGTAGGGGTTACGGGGATCGGGTGGGATATGTGTCGGTGCAGGCTCGATGGGCCGAAATGGCCTCTATCTGCACTGTGGGGTTTCTGTGATTTCTGTGATATGTGGTCGGAAGCTTATTTCAGGGTCAAGTATGACACCGAGGTTGCGAACAGTGTGGCTCAGCCTCAGACAGATGCTAGGGAGAGGGATGGAGTCAGAGGCTCGGGAACGGAGTTCGTGGGGGGGACCGAAAACAATGGCTTCGGTCTTCCCGATATTTAACCGGAGAGGAGGAGGAGGAGGAGGAGGAAGGCGCGCATTTCCCTCTTTCCCCCTCCATCCCCCAGCCAACGTTACAAAATGGTTGGGATTTGAGTGGACCATCTGGACCCGCGGAGGCAGCCTCTCTCTCCCACCCACAGCACTTTCTCGGCCGCAGAACCCATTATATGGTTTGATTTTCAGTCATATCCTGGCTCGATTAGCACAATGGATGAAAGTATTTCCTACTGGCACTGGCTGTATCATCACCACGTGGCCTGAACCCAGTCAGGCGGACAGGGGAATGAATTTGCCGTCCGATTTGTCTGCACGATGTGCAAGAAATTCTTTCGATTTTTAAGGGTCTTTGATCAAACACAATTCAACTCAACCCACAGGACCGGTACCCCAGATCAGGGAGTTCGGGAACAAAAACTTTGAGGTCCTGGGATGAGAGTGCTGTCCTATGAGGAGAGATTGAGTAGATTGGGCCGATACTCTCTGGAGTTTAGAAGAATGAGAGGTGATCTCATTGAAAGGTCTAAGATTCTGAGGGGGATTGACAGGGTCGATGCTGAGAGGCTGTTTCCCCCCTGGGCTGGAGAGTCTCGAACCAGGGGTCACAGTCTCAGGATAAGGGGTCGGCCATTGAGGACTGAGATGAGGAGGAATTTCTTCACTCAGAGGGCGGTGAATCTTTGGAATTCTCTGCCCCAGAGGGCTGTGGAGGCTCAGTCGTTGAGTATATTCAAGGCCGAGATCGATAGATTTTTGGACTCTCGGGGAATCGAGGGATATGGGGATCGGGCGGGGAAAGTGGAGTTGAGGTCGATGATCAGCCATGATCTTATTGAATGGTGGAGCAGGCTCGAGGGGCCGAATCTTAATTGAGGTGTATAAGATTATGAGGGGGCCTAGATAGAGTGGATAGGAAGGACCTATTTCCCTTAGCAGCGAGATCAATAACCAGGGGGCAGGGATTTAAAGTAATTGGTCGGAGGTTGAGAGGGGAGGGGGGTTGAGAGGGGAGGGGGGTTGAGAGGGGAGGGCAGTTGAGGGGAGGGGAGTTGAGGGGAGGGGAGTTGAGGGGAGGGGAGTTGAGGGGAGGGGAGAGGAGTTGAGGGGAGGGGAGTTGAGGGGAGGGGAGGGGAGTTGAGGGGAGGGGAGGGGAGGGGAGTTGAGGGGAGGGGAGTTGAGGGGAGGGGAGTTGAGGGGAGGGGAGTTGAGGGGAGGGGAGTTGAGGGGAGGGGAGTTGAGGGGAGGGGAGTTGAGGGGAGGGGAGTTGAGGGGAGGGGAGTTGAGGGGAGGGGAGTTGAGGGGAGGGGAGTTGAGGGGAGGGGAGTTGAGGGGAGGGGAGTTGAGGGGAGGGGAGTTGAGGGGAGGGGAGTTGAGGGGAGGGGAGTTGAGGGGAGGGGAGGGGAGGGGAGGGGAGGGGAGTTGAGGGGAGGGGAGTTGAGGGGAGGGGAGTTGAGGGGAGGGGAGTTGAGGGGAGGGGAGTTGAGGGGAGGGGAGTTGAGGGGAGGGGAGTTGAGGGGAGGGGAGTTGAGGGGAGGGGAGTTGAGGGGAGGGGAGTTGAGGGGAGGGGAGTTGAGGGGAGGGGAGTTGAGGGGAGGGGAGGGGAGGGGAGGGGAGGGGAGGGGAGGGGAGGGGAGGGGAGGGGAGGGGAGGGGAGGGGAGTTGAGGGGAGTTGAGGGGAGGGGAGTTGAGGGGAGGGGAGTTGAGGGGAGGGGAGTTGAGGGGAGGGGAGTTGAGGGGAGGGGAGTTGAGGGGAGGGGAGTTGAGGGGAGGGGAGTTGAGGGGAGTTGAGTTGAGGGGAGTTGAGTTGAGGGGAGTTGAGGGGAGTTGAGGGGAGTTGAGGGGAGGGGAGGGGAGGGGAGGGGAGGGGAGGGGAGGGGAGGGGAGGGGAGGGGAGGGGAGGGGAGGGGAGGGGAGGGGAGGGGAGTTGAGGGGAGGGGAGTTGAGGGGAGGGGAGTTGAGGGGAGGGGAGTTGAGGGGGGGAGTTGAGGGGAGGGGAGTTGAGGGGAGTTGAGGGGAGGGGAGTTCAGGGGAGTTGAGGGGAGGGGAGTTGAGGGGAGGGGAGGGGAGTTGAGGGGAGGGGAGTTGAGGGGAGGGGAGTTGAGGGGAGGGAGTTGAGGGGAGGGGAGTTGAGGGAGGGAGTTGAGGGGAGGGAGTTGAGGGGAGTTGAGGGGAGGGGAGGGGAGTTGAGGGGAGTTGAGGGGAGGGGAGGGGAGTTGAGGGGAGGGGAGGGGAGTTGAGGGGAGGGGAGGGGAGTTGAGCGGAGGGGAGTTGAGGGGAGGGAGGGGAGTTGAGGGGAGGGGAGGGGAGTTGAGGGGAGGGGAGTTGAGGGGAGGGGAGGGGAGGGGAGTTGAGGGGAGGGGAGTTGAGGGAGTTGAGGGGAGGGGAGTTGAGGGGAGGGGAGTGAGGGGAGGGGAGGGGAGTTGAGGGGAGGGAGTTGAGGGGAGGGGAGTTGAGGGGAGGGGAGTTGAGGGGAGGGGAGTTGAGGGGAGGGGAGTTGAGGGGAGGGGAGTTGAGGGGAGGGAGTTGAGGGGAGGGGAGGGAGGGGAGGGGAGGGGAGTTGAGGGGAGGGGAGGGGAGGGGAGGGGAGGGGAGTTGAGGGAGGGAGTTGAGGGGAGGGGAGTTGAGGGGAGGGGAGTTGAGGGGAGGGGAGGGGAGGGGAGGGGAGGGGAGGGGAGGGGAGTTGAGGGGAGGGGAGGGGAGTTGAGGGGAGGGGAGGGGAGTTGAGGGGAGTTGAGGGGAGGGGA
>NC_140991.1:1747877-1752877 GCF_052327205.1 Somniosus microcephalus | reverse complement strand
AGGCTTTAATCAACTGCTTCACAACCATGAGCTCTAGTTACTTCACTAGTTCCTGGTCACAGAAACGTCCTGAGCAAGCTGGGCCCACGCCCGTGTATTTATACTTTCCTTGGATGGCGCCACCAGCTGGCCGCCCAGTGTTATCTCATGAGTCATTTCTCCATGAATGGTAAGATTCAGGACACACAGCGAGGGGTCAACCCCCGTGGAGAGACCCCTCTAGATCGTAGCCAGAGAATCGCCTGCAACGGCTTCTCTTCCCGCTCCTGCATCGTTACCTCTGGTGTCCCCAAGGATCTATCCTTGGCCCCCTCCTATTTCTCAACTACATGTTGCCCCTCGCCGACATCATCCGAAAACACAGCGTCAGTTTCCACATGTACGCTGACGACACCCAGCTCTACCTCGCTACCACTTCTCTCGACCCCCCCACGGTCTCTCAATTGTCAGACCGCTTGTCCGACAGCCAATTCTGGATGAGCCGAAATTATCTCCAATTAAATATCGGGAAGACCGAAGCCATTGTTTTCGGTCCCCGCCACCAACTCCGTTCCCGAGCCACTGACTCCATCCCTCTCCCTAACATCTGTCTGAGGCTGAACCACACTGTGCGCAATCCTGGTGTCATATTTGACCCTGAAACGAGCTTCCGACCACATATCCGCGACATAACTAAGACAGCCTACTTCCACCTCCGTAACATCGCCCATCTCTGCCCTCGCCTCAGATCATCCGTTGCTGAAACCCTCATCCATGTCTTTGTTACCTCCAGACTCGACTATTCCAACACAGTCCAGGCTGGCCTCCCACATTCCACCCTACGTAAACTTGAGGTCATCCCAAACTCCCGCTGCCCCCGTGTCCTAACTCGCACCGAGTCCCGTTCACCCATCACCCCCTGTGCTGGCTGACCTACACTGACTCCCAGTCCGGCAACGCTTCGATTTCAAAATTCTCATCCTCCTGTTCAAATTCCTCCATGGCCCCTCGCCCCCTCCCTATCTCTGTAACCTCCTCCAGCCCCTACAATTCTCATTCTCCTGTTCAAATCCCTCCATGGCCCTCGCCCCCCTCCCTATCTCTGTAACCTCCTCCAGCCCTACAATACTCATCCTCCTGTTCAAATCCCTCCATGGCCCCTCGCCCCCTCCCTATCTCTGTAACCTGCTCCAGCCCCTACAATACTCATCCTCCTGTTCAAATCCCTCCATGGCCCTCGCCCCCTCCCTATCTCTGTAACCTCCTCCAGCCCTACAATTCTCATCCTCCTGTTCAAATCCCTCCATGGCCCTCACCCCCTCCCTATCTCTGTAACCTCCTCCAGCCCCTACAATTCTCATCCTCCTGTTCAAATCCCTCCCTGGCCCTCACCCCCTCCCTATCTCTGTAACCTCCTCCAGCCCTACAATTAACATCCTCCTGTTCAAATCCCTCCATGGCTCTCGCCCCCTCCCTATCTCTGTAACCTCCTCCAGCCCTACAATTAACATCCTCCTGTTCAAATCCCTCCATGGCCCTCGCCCCCTCCCTATCTCTGTAACCTCCTCCAGCCCCTACAATTCTCAGCCTCCTGTTCAAATCCCTACATGGCCCTCGCCCCCTCACTATCTCTGTAACCTCCTCCAGCCCTACAATTCTCATCCTCCTGTTCAAATCCCACCATGTCCCTCACCCGCTCCCTATCTCTGTAACCTCCTCCAGCCCCTACAATTCTCATCCTCCTGTTCAAATCCCTCCATGGCCCCTCACCCCCTCCCTATCTCTGAAATCTCCTCCAGCCCCTAAAATTCTCATCCTCCTGTTCCAATCCCTCCATGGCCCTCGCCCCTTCCCTACCTCTGTAACCTCCTCCAGCCCTACAATTCTCATCCTCCTGTTCAAATCCCTCCATGGCCCTCGCCCCCTCCCTATCTCTGTAACCTCCTCCAGCCCCTACAATTCTCATCCTCCTGTTCAAATCCCTCCATGGCCACTCGCCCCCCTCCCTATCTCTGTAACCTCCTGCAGCCCTACAATTCTCATCCTCCTGTTCAAATCCCTCCATGGCCCTCGCCCCCCCTCCCTATCTCTGTAACCTCCTCCAGCCCTTACAATTCTCATCCTCCTGTTCAAATCCCTCCATGTCACTCACCCCCTCGCTATCTCTGTAACCTCCTCCAGCCCTACAATTCTCATCCTCGTGTTCAAATCCCTCCACGGCCCCTCGCCCCCTCCCTATCTCTGTAACCTCCTCCAGCCCTACAATTCTCATCCTCCTGTTCAAATCCCTCCATGGCCCCTAGCTCCCTCGCTATCTCTGTAACCTCCTCCAGCCCCTACAATTCTCATCCTCCTGTTCAAATCCCTCCATGGCCCTCGCCCCCTCCCTATCTCTGTAACCTCCTCCAGCCCCTACAATTCTCATCCTCCTGTTCAAATCACTCCATGGCCCTCGCCCCCTCCCTATCTCTGTAACCTCCTCCAGCCCCTACAATTCTCATCCTCCTGTTCAAATCCCTCCATGGCCCCTCACCCCCTCCCTATCTCTGTAACCTCCTCCAGCCCCTACAATTCTCATCCTCCTGTTCAAATTCCTCCATAGCCCCTCTCCCCCTCCCTATCTCTGTAACCTTCTCCAGCCCTACAATTCTCATCCTCCTGTTCAAATCCCTCCATGGCCCTCGCCCCCTCCCTATCTCTGAAATCTCCTCCAGCCCCTACAATTCTCATCCTCCTGTTCAAATCCCTCCATGACCCTCGCCCCCTCTCTATCTCTGTAACCTCCTCCAGCCCCTACAATTCTCATCCTCCTGTTCAAATCCCTCCATGGCCCTCGCCCCCTCCCTATCTCTGTAACCTCCTCCAGCCCCGACAATTCTCATCCTCCTGTTCAAATCCCTCCATGGCCCTCTCCCCTTCCCTATCTCTGTAACCTCCTCCATCCCTACAATTCTCATCCTCCTGTTCAAATCTCTCCATGGCCCTCGCCCCCTCCCTATCTCTGTAACCTCCTCCAGCCCCTACAATTCTCATCCTCCTGTTCAAATCCCTCTATGGCTCTCGCCCCCTCGCTATCTCTGTAACCTCCTCCAGCCCTACAATTCTCATCCTCCTGTTCAAATCCCTCTATGGCTCTCGCCCCCTCCCTATCTCTGTAACCTCCTCCAGCCCTACAATTCTCATCCTCCTGTTCAAATCCCTCCATGGCCCTCGCCCCCTCCCTATCTCTGTAACCTCCTCCAGCCCTACAATTCTCATCCTCCTGTTCAAATCCCTCCATGGCCCTCGCCCCCTCCCTATCTCTGTAACATCCTCCAGCCCCTACAATTCTCAGCCTCCTGCTCAAATCCCTCCATGGCCCTCGCCCCCTCACGATCTCTGTAACCTCCTCCAGCCCCTACAATTCTCATCCTCCTGTTCAAATCCCTCCATGGCCCCTCGCCCCCTCCCTATCTCTGTAACCTCCTCCAGCCCTACAATTCTCAGCCTCCTGCTCAAATCCCTCCATGGCCCACGCCCCCTCCCTATCTCTGTAACCTCCTCCAGCCCTACAATTCTCATCCTCCTGTTCAAATCCCTCCATGGCCCCTCGCTCCCTCGCTATCTCTGTCACCTCCTCCAGCCCTACAATTCTCATCCTCCTGTTCAAATCCCTCCCTGGCCCTCGCCCCCTCCCTATCTCTGTAACCTCCTCCAGCCCCTACAATTCTCATCCTCCTGTTCAAATCCCTCCATGGCCACTCGCCCCCTCCCTATCTCTGTAAACTCCTCCAGCCCTACAATTCTCATCCTCGTGTTCAAATCCCTCCATGGCCCCTCGCCCCCTCCCTATCTCTGTAACCTCCTCCAGCCCTACAATTCTCATCCTCCTGTTCAAATACATCCATGGCCCTTCCCCCCTCCCTATCTCTGTAACCCCCTCCAGCCCTACAATTCTCATCCTCCTGTTCAAATCCCTCCCTGGCCCTCGCCCCCTCCCCATCTCTGTAACCTCCTCCAGCCCCTACAATTCTCATCCTCCTGTTCAAATCCCTCCATGGCCCTCGCCCCTCCCTATCTCTGTAACCTCCTCCAGCCCCTACAATTCTCATCCTCCTGTTCAAATACATCCATGGCCCTTCCCCCCTCCCTATCTCTGTAACCCCCTCCAGCCCTACAATTCTCATCCTCCTGTTCAAATCCCTCCATGGCCCCTCGCCCCCTCCCTATCTCTGTAACCTCCTCCAGCCCTACAATTCGCATTCTCCTGTTCAAATCCCTCCATGGCCCCTCGGCCCCTCCCTATCTCTGTAACCTCCTCCAGCCCTACAATTCTCATCCTCCTGTTCAAATCCCTCCGTGGCCCCTCGCCCCCTCCCTCTCTCTGTAACCTCCTCCAGCCCTACAATTCTCATTCTCCTGTTCAAATCTCTCCATGGCCCCTCGCCCCCTCCCTATCTCTGTAACCTCCTCCAGCCCCTACAATTCTCATCCTTCTGTTCAAATCCCTCTATGGACCTCATCCTCTCCCTATCTCTGTAACCTCCTCCAGCCCCTACAATTCTCATCCTCCTGTTCAAATACCTCCATGGCCCTCACCCCTCCTTATCTCTGTAACCTCCTCCAGCCCTACTATTCTCATCCTCCTGTTCAAATCCCTCCATGGCCCTCGCCCTCTCCCTATCTCTGTAACCTCCTCCAGCCTCTACAATTCTCATCGTCCTGTTCAAATCCCTCCAGGGCCCCTCGCCCCCTCCCTATCTCTGTAACCTCCTCCAGCCCCTACAATTCTCATCCTCCTGTTCAAATCCCTCCATGGCCCTCGCCCCCTCCCTATCTCTGTAACCTCCTCCAGCCCCTACAATTCTCATCCTCCTGTTCAAATCCCTCCGTGGCCCCTCGCCCCCTCCCTATCTCTGTAACCTCCTCCAGCCCCTACAATTCTCATCCTCCTGTTCAAATCCCTCCATGGCCCTCGCCCCCTCCCTATCTCTGTAACCTCCTCCAGCCCCTACAATTCTCATCCTCCTGTTCAAATCCCT
>NC_140991.1:1732877-1742877 GCF_052327205.1 Somniosus microcephalus | reverse complement strand
TAGTCTCAGATACCAGCTCCTCCGTCACCCACACACAGCTTGTCCCACTCTCAGATACCAGCTCCTCCATCACCCACACACAGCCCGTCCTAGTCTCAGATACCAGCTCCTCCATCACCCACACACACAGCCTGTCCCACTCTCAGATACCAGCTCCTCCATCACCCACACACAGCCTGTCCCACTCTCAGATACCAGCTCCTCCATCACCCACAAACAGCCTGTCCCACTCTCAGATACCAGCTCCTCCATCACCCACACACACAGCCTGTCCCACTCTCAGATACCAGCTCCTCCATCACCCACACACAGCCTGTCCCACTCTCAGATACCAGCTCCTCCATCACCCACAAACAGCCTGTCCCACTCTCAGATACCAGCTCCTCCATCACCCACACACAGCCTGTCCCACTCTCAGATACCAGCTCCTCCATCACCCACACACAGCCTGTCCCACTCTCAGATACCAGCTCCTCCATCACCCACACGCAGCCTGTCCCACTCTCAGATACCAGCTCCTCCATCACCCACACACAGCCTGTCCCACTCTCAGACACCAGCTCCTCCATCACCCACACACAGCCTGTCCCACTCTCAGATACCAGCTCCTCCATCACCCATACACACAGCCTGTCCCACTCTCAGATACCAGCTCCTCCATCACCCACACACAGCCTGTCCCACTCTCAGATACCAGCTCCTCCATCACCCACACACAGCCTGTCCCACTCTCAGATACCAGCTCCTCCATCACCCACACACAGCCTGTCCCACTCTCAGATACCAGCTCCTCCATCACCCACACACAGCCTGTCCCACTCTCAGATACCAGCTCCTCCATCACCCACACACAGCCTGTCCCACTCTCAGATACCAGCTCCTCCATCACCCACACACAGCCTGTCCCACTCTCAGATACCAGCTCCTCCATCACCCACACACAGCCTGTCCCACTCTCAGATACCAGCTCCTCCATCACCCACACACAGCCTGTCCCACTCTCAGATACCAGCTCCTCCATCACACTCACACTGCCTGTCCCACTCTCAGATACCAGCTCCTCCATCACCCACACACACAGCCTGTCCCACTCTCAGATACCAGCTCCTCCATCACCCACACACAGCCTGTCCCACTCTCAGATACCAGCTCCTCCATCACCCACACACAGCCTGTCCCACTCTCAGATACCAGCTCCTCCATCACCCACACACAGCCTGTCCCACTCTCAGATACCAGCTCCTCCATCACCCACACACAGCCTGTCCCACTCTCAGATACCAGCTCCTCCATCACCCACACACAGCCTGTCCCACTCTCAGATACCAGCTCCTCCATCACCCACACACAGCCTGTCCCACTCTCAGATACCAGCTCCTCCATCACCCACACACAGCCTGTCCCACTCTCAGATACCAACTCCTCCATCACCCACACACAGCCTGTCCCACTCTCAGATACCAGCTCCTCCATCACCCACACACACAGCCTGTCCCACTCTCAGATACCAGCTCCTCCATCACCCACACACAGCCTGTCCCACTCTCAGATACCAGCTCCTCCATCACCCTCACACAGCCTGTCCCACTCCCAGATACCAGCTCCTCCATCACCCACACACAGCCTGTCCCACTCTCAGATACCAGCTCCTCCATCACCCACACACAGCCTGTCCCACTCTCAGATACCAGCTCCTCCATCACCCACACACAGCCTGTCCCACTCTCAGATACCAGCTCCTCCATCACCCACACACAGCCTGTCCCACTCTCAGATACCAGCTCCTCCATCACCCCCACACAGCCTGTCCCACTCTCAGATACCAGCTCCTCCATCACCCACACACACAGCCTGTCCCACTCTCAGATACCAGCTCCTCCATCACCCACACACAGCCTGTCCCACTCTCAGATACCAGCTCCTCCATCACCTACACACAGCCTGTCGCACTCTCAGATACCAGCTCCTCCATCACCCACACACAGCCTGTCCCACTCTCAGATACCAGCTCCTCCATCACCCACAAACAGCCTGTCCCACTCTCAGATACCAGCTCCTCCATCACCCACACACAGCCTGTCCCACTCTCAGATACCAGCTCCTCCATTACCCTCACACAGCCTGTCCCACTCTCAGATACCAGCTCCTCCATCACCCACACACAGCCCGTCCCACTCTCAGATACCAGCTCCTCCATCACCCACACGCAGCCTGTCCCACTCTCAGATACCAGCTCCTCCATCACCCACACACAGCCTGTCCCACTCTCAGATACCAGCTCCTCCATCACCCACACACAGCCTGTCCCACTCTCAGATACCAGCTCCTCCATCACCCACACACACAGCCTGTCCCACTCTCAGACACCAGCTCCTCCGTCACCCACACACAGCCTGTCCCACTCTCAGATACCAGCTCCTCCATCACCCACACACAGCCTGTCCCACTCTCAGATACCAGCTCCTCCATCACCCACACACACAGCCTGTCCCACTCTCAGATACCAGCTCCTCCATCGCCCACACACAGCCTGTCCCACTCTCATATACCAGTGATGTGCCTCAATAAATCTGAGACTCAATGTTAGCGGAACAAAAACAGGCTTTTATTAACTTAGAAAGTAACACACAGTGGAGAGGTGTCTCCCATCCAGAGGTCTGCTGTACTGGATGCGAGACACGCTGGGCCTGCTTACATAGGGGCCAGGTATGGGCGGAGCCCTACACACAATACAATACTGGTGAGGAAACGGAACTGAGGTAAGGGAAATGAAACTGAAACTAAACCACAGTCACAGGCACAATCACACACAGAGAATACAGATGAGTGATGAATGGCATATTTCATCACAACCAGCTCCTCCATCACCCACACACACAGCCTGTCCCACTCTCAGATACCAGCTCCTCCATCACCCACACACAGCCTGTCCCACTCCCAGATACCAGCTCCTCCATCACCCACACACAGCCTGTCCCCCTCCCAGATACCAGCTCCTCCATCACCCCCACACAGCCTGTCCCACTCCCAGATACCAGCTCCTCCATCACCCACACACACAGCCTGTCCCACTCCCAGATACCAGCTCCTCCATCACCCCCACACAGCCTGTCCCACTCCCAGATACCAGCTCCTCCATCACCCACACACACAGCCTGTCCCACTCCCAGATACCAGCTCCTCCATCACCCACACACACAGCCTGTCCCACTCTCAGATACCAGCTCCTCCATCACCCACACACAGCCTGTCCCACTCTCAGATACCAGCTCCTCCATCACCCACACACAGCCTGTCCCACTCCCAGATACCAGCTCCTCCATCACCCACACACACAGCCTGTCCCACTCCCAGATACCAGCTCCTCCATCACCCACACACACAGCTTGTCCCACTCTCAGATACCAGCTCCTCCATCACCCACACACAGCCTGTCCCACTCTCAGATACCAGCTCCTCCATCACCCACACACAGCCTGTCCCACTCTCAGATACCAGCTCCTCCATCACCCACACACAGCCTGTCCCACTCTCAGATACCAGCTCCTCCATCACCCACACACACAGCCTGTCCCACTCTCAGATACCAGCTCCTCCATCACCCACACACAGCCTGTCCCACTCTCAGATACCAGCTCCTCCATCACCCACACACAGCCTGTCCCACTCTCAGATACCAGCTCCTCCATCACCCACACACAGCCTGTCCCACTCTCAGATACCAGCTCCTCCATCACCCACACACACAGCCTGTCCCACTCTCAGATACCAGCTCCTCCATCACCCACACACAGCCTGTCCCACTCTCAGATACCAGCTCCTCCATCACCCACACACACAGCCTGTCCCACTCTCAGATACCAGCTCCTCCATCACACACACACACAGCCTGTCCCACTCTCAGATACCAGCTCCTCCATCACCCACACACAGCCTGTCCCACTCTCAGATACCAGCTCCTCCATCACCCACACACACAGTCTGTCCCACTCTCAGATACCAGCTCCTCCATCGCCCACACACAGCCTGTCCCACTCTCAGATACCAGCTCCTCCAACACCCACACACAGCCTGTCCCACTCTCAGATACCAGCTCCTCCATCACCCTCACACAGCCTGTCCCACTCTCAGATACCAGCTCCTCCATCGCCCACACACAGCCTGTCCCACTCTCAGATACCAGCTCCTCCATCACCCACACACAGCCTGTCCCACTCTCAGATACCAGCTCCTCCATCACCCACACACAGCCTGTCCCACTCTCAGATACCAGCTCCTCCATCACCCACACACACAGCCTGTCCCACTCTCAGATACCAGCTCCTCCATCACCCTCACACAGCCTGTCCCACTCTCAGATACCAGCTCCTCCATCACCCACATACACAGCCTGTCCCACTCTCAGATACCAGCTCCTCCATCACCCACACACAGCCTGTCCCACTCTCAGATACCAGCTCCTCCATCACCCACACACAGCCTGTCCCACTCTCAGATACCAGCTCCTCCATCACCCACACACAGCCTGTCCCACTCTCAGATACCAGCTCCTCCATCACCCACACACAGCCTGTCCCACTCTCAGATACCAGCTCCTCCATCACACAGACCTCTGCAGGTCTGGAGTCCAAAGGGGCGGAGGTTATGCTACAGCTGTAGAAAGCTCTGGTTAGACACTACCAGGAGTAACTGCGATCTGTTCTGGGCACCGCATGTCAGGAAGGATATATCGGCCTTGGACGGGCTGCATCGCAGATTCCAGAATGATACTGGTGTCTAAAAGGTTTGAATTATGCAGACAGGTTGCAAAGACTGGGCTTGTGTTCCTTCGAGTGTAGATGATTAAGGGGTGATCTAATCGAGGTGTTTAAGATGATTAAAGGATTCGATAGGGTGGCGGGAGAGAGAAACTGGTTCCTCTGGTGGGTGGGAGTCCAGAACAAGGGGGCAGAACCTTAAAATTAGCGCCAGCCATTCAGGGGCGATGTCGGGAAGCACTTCTGCGCACAAAGGCTGGTGTTAATCTGGAACTCTCTCCCTCAAAGAGCTGTTGAGGCTGGGGGTCAATTGGAGCTTTTAAAACTGAGATTGAAAGATTTTTGTTGGGTCAGGGAATCGAGGGATATGGGGCCAAGGCGGTTAGATGGAGATAAGATACAGATCAGCCACGATCTAATTGAATGGCGGAACATTCTCGAGGGGCTGAATGGGCCTCCTCCTGTTCCTGTGTAACAGGCTCGAGGGGCTGAATGGGCCTCCTCCTGTTCCTGTGTAACAGGCTCGAGGGGGCTGAATGGGCCTCCTCCTGTTCCTGTGTAACAGGCTCGAGGGGGTGAATGGGCCTCCTCCTGTTCCTGTGTAACAGGCTCGAGGGGGCTGAATGGGCCTCCTCCTGTTTCTGTGTAACAGGCTCGAGGGGCTGAATGGGCCTCCTCCTCTTCCTGTGTGACAGACTCGAGGGGCTGAATGGGTCTCCTCCTGTTCCTGTGTAACAGGCTCGAGGGGGCTGAATGGGCCTCCTCCTGTTCCTGTGTAACAGGCTCGAGGGGCTGAATGGGCCTCCTCCTGTTCCTGTGTAACAGGCTCGAGGGGGCTGAATGGGCCTCCTCCTGTTCCTGTGTAACAGGCTCGAGGGGCTGAATGGGCCTCCTCCTGTTCCTGTGTAACAGGCTCGAGGGGCTGAATGGGCCTCCTCCTGTTCCTGTGTAACAGGCTCGAGGGGGCTGAATGGGCCTCCTCCTGTTCCTGTGTAACAGGCTCGAGGGGGCTGAATGGGCCTCCTCCTGTTTCTGTGTAACAGGCTCGAGGGGCTGAATGGGCCTCCTCCTGTTCCTGTGTAACAGACTCGAGGGGCTGAATGGGTCTCCTCCTGTTCCTGTGTAACAGGCTCGCGGGGGCTGAATGGGCCTCCTCCTGTTCCTGTGTAACAGGCTCGAGGGGCTGAATGGGCCTCCTCCTGTTCCTGTGTAACAGGCTCGAGGGGGCTGAATGGGCCTCCTCCTGTTCCTGTGTAACAGGCTCGAGGGGCTGAATGGGCCTCCTCCTGTTCCTGTGTAACAGGCTCGAGGGGCTGAATGGGCCTCCTCCTGTTCCTGTGTTACAGGCTCGAGGGGCTGAATGGGCCTCCTCCTGTTCCTGTGTAACAGGCTCGAGGGGGCTGAATGGACCTCCTCCTGTTCCTGTGTAACTGGCTCGAGCGGCTGAACGGGCCTCCTCCTGTTCCTGTGTAACAGGCTCGAGGGGCTGAATTGGCCTCCTCCTGTTCCTGTGTAACAGGCTCGAGGGGCTGAACGGGCCTCCTCCTGTTCCTGTGTAACAGGCTCGAGGGGGCTGAACGGGCCTCCTCCTGTTCCTGCGTAACAGGCTCGAGGGGCTGAATAGGCCTCCTCCTGTTCCTGTGTAACAGGCTCGAGGGGGCTGAATGGGCCACCTCCTGTTCCTGTGTAACAGGCTCGAGGGGGCTGAATGGGCCACCTCCTGTTCCTGTGTAACAGGCTCGAGGGGGCTGAATGGGCCTCCTCCTGTTCCTGTGTAACAGGCTCGAGGGGGCTGAATGGGCCTCCTCCTGTTCCTGTGTAACAGGCTCGAGGGGCTGAATGGGCCTCCTCCTGTTCCTGTGTAACAGGCTCGAGGGGGCTGAATGGGCCTCCTCCTGTTCCTGTGTAACAGGCTCGAGGGGCTGAATGGACCTCCTCCTGTTCCTGTGTAACAGGCTCGAGGGGCTGAATGGGCCTCCTCCTGTTCCTGTGTAACAGGCTCGAGGGGCTGAATGGGCCTCCTCCTGTTCCTGTGTAACAGGCTCGAGGGGCTGAATTGGCCTCCTCCTGTTCCTGTGTAACAGGCTCGAGGGGCTGAATGAGCCTCCTCCTGTTCCTGTGTAACAGGCTCGAGGGGCTGAATGGGCCTCCTCCTGTTCCTGTGTAACAGGCTCGAGGGGCTGAATGGGCCTTCTCCTGTTCCTGTGTAACAGGCTCGAGGGGGCTGAATGGGCCTCCTCCTGTTCCTACATTGCTCTGTCAGATAAATTGGGAAAGATTATCTTTCTATTATTTAGCCAATTTGTTCCCGTCCTTGTTTACCAAACAAAACAGCGTCAATTGCTATCCCATTATCCCATCTATTCCCCGACCCAACTCTTATTAATATTTTAGGCGATCTATTAAATGTTGTGTGTGTCTAAAAAATGGATCTTTCTCCTCAGACTTGCTGTTGTTTATAATAAATCTTCGTCATTTCTGTTACATGAAAAGGAGGGCCGTAATACACCTTCGCTTTCGTGCTCGGCATGCTGCAGCCTGACGGAATAAATAATTCAGGCGCTTGGTCCCGCGCCCGAGCTCGGGAAATGTTGATGTGGAGCGCAGGGGAGGTCCAGGGAGGGATCGAGAGAGTCGGCAGCAGTTAATTCATGAATTCTTGCAGCTGTGGGCCAGGATCTGGGTTTCAGAGAGGCAGATGGTAGAGAGCGAGGGAGAGAGCGAGGGAGAGAGACAGAGAGAGAGAGAGAGAGAGAGAGAGAGAGAGAGAGAGACAGAGAGAGAGAGAGAGAGGCAGAGAGACAGAGAGAGAGAGAGATAGATAGATAGAGAGAGAGAGACAGAGAGAGAGAGAGAGAGAGAGACAGAGAGAGAGAGAGACGAGAGACGCAAGGGCAGAACCTCCGGGGGAATATTGGTGTGGTATAAGGGACAACTGGACAAACACATCTCACCGGTAAAACAGGGAAAATCACACGTATGGCTAAAACTAGATAAAAATATAGGAATAGCAAAAACAGATGTTTACTTATGTGCGATCTACATACCTCCAATAGAATCGCCATATTTCGAGGAGGAGTTATTTGATACTCTCCACATGGAAATCAGCCATTTCCAGGCCCAAGGAAAGGTGATAATATGTGGGGACCTAAATGCAAGGACCGGTTGTGAACCTGACTTCATAGACCCACAGGGAAACAACCATGTGTTTGGCCAGACCCCTTTAGATGTCACACCAGTCATCGCAAATCGGAACAACCTGGATCGTGAAATAAATAAAAGCGGTAGGGAGGTAGTGCAACTCTGCCGAGCCTTAGGCCTGTACATAGTTAATGGTAGGTTCAGAGGGGACTCCCTAGGGAGACTCACATACTCCTCAACTCTTGGGTCTAGTGTGGTGGACTATACAATCACTGACCTGGACCCCTGCGATATCAACTCATTCACTGTCAGGCAGCAATCCCCCCTCTCAGACCATAACCAAATAAATATGTACCTTAAACTTTCTGCCCAAACTACAGACACAAAAAAAGAACCCAGTAAGCTCCATAAAATAAACCAGACATACAGATGGGCCCCAGACAGTGGAGAAAAATTCATCACAGCACTAAAGTCACCTGATCTCACAAGTAAAATATCAAAATTTAAAGAAAACCCATACGAGATCACCAGAGATGGTGTAAACATGGCCATAGAGGATATAAATATGATCTTCCATGAGGCAGCTGTAAAAGCCGACCTTGTGAAACAGAAGAGGAAGCGTCACAAAAGACAAAATAAAAATAAGAAATGGTTTGACCACGAATGCAAAAATGCCAGAAAAGACCTGAGAAAAATATCAAACCAAAAGCATCGCCAACCAAACAATCCGGACCTACGTACTAGATACAATGAAACCCTCAAAAGATATAAACACACCATTAGGAACAAAACACAAAACTATACCCACAAAATACTCGAAGAAATTGAAAACTCCACCAATCCAAAACAATTCTGGGAAATGTGGAATAACCTGAGTACAACACAATTGCAAGCATTACCAATCCAAGATGGCGACATCTGGAGAACACATTTTGAAAACCTCTACAAAGACATCCCAATAAACGAAACAAACCCAAGTCAACATCAGGTCACAGAAAAACTCCACACATTAGAAGCAACAATTAAAGACAACCAAAACCCTCTAGACTCCCCAATCACATGGAAAGAACTGGCCACAAAAACAAAATCTCTCCACCTAAAGAAAGCCTGTGGCCCAGACAACATCAAAAATGAAATGCTCAAGTTCAGCAATATGGAGATGCAGGGTGCGGTACTCAAATTATTCAACATCATATTACGTTCAGGCTGTTTTCCCGATATCTGGTGCCAAGGACTAATCTCCCCCATATATAAAAGTGGAAACAAATCAGACCCAAATAACTACCGCGGCATCTGTGTCAACAGTTGTCTAGGGAAGTTATTCTGCAGTATTCTAAATAGTAGATTACTTGATTTTCTTAACAAACATAATATCCTCAGAAAAAACCAAATAGGCTTTCTTCCAAAACACCGCACCGCCGACCATATCTATACCCTTCACACCCTCATTGAAAAACATAAACACCAAACAAAAAATGGGAAAATATTCGCCTGTTTCATCGACTTCAAGAAAGCCTTTGACTCTATATGGCACGAAGGGCTCTATTATAAACTTCTTCAGCGTGGAATAGGGGGCAAAGTCTATGACCTTATTAAATCAATGTATCTGAAAAACAAATGCGGGGTCAAAATTGGAGACAAACGCACCGATTTCTTCACCCAGAGAAGAGGCGTCCGGCAGGGCTGCAATTTGAGCCCGACCCTGTTCAACATATACATAAATGAATTAGCAGACATACTGGAGCAAAGCGAGTCACCAGGTCTCCGTCTCCTGGATGGAGAAGTGAAATCCCTGTTCTATGCGGACGACCTGGTTCTGCTGTCTCCCACAGAACAGGGATTACAGCAACAACTAGACCTACTCGACAAATACTGCCAAAATTGGGCTCTAACAGTAAATCTAAAGAAAACCAACATCATGATTTTTCAAAAAAGGCCCAGATGTCAGGAAAACAAATACCAGTTTACCCTCAGTGATACCACTATAGGACACACTATGAGCTACACCTACCTTGGTCTAACTATTACAGCATCAGGGAGCTTCAGCATAGCAGTGAATGCACTAAAAGAAAAAGCACGAAGAGCCCTATATGCAATAAAAA
>NC_140991.1:1720377-1727877 GCF_052327205.1 Somniosus microcephalus | reverse complement strand
TCCTAGAGTATATACATCTACCTCCGACAGTGCAGCGCGCCCTCAGTACTGGCACCGGGGAGTGTGTGCCTGGATTATGAAGCTCGAGTCTCTGGAGTGTATACATCTACCTCTGACAGTGCAGCGCTCCCTCAGTACTGGCACCGGGGAGTGTGTGCCTGGATTATGAAGCTCGAGTCTCTGGAGTGTATACATCTACCTCTGACAGTGCAGCGCTCCCTCAGTACTGGCACCGGGGAGTGTGGGCCTGGATTATGGGGCTCGAGTCCTAGAGTATATACATCTACCTCCGACAGTGCAGCGCTCCCTCAGTACTGGCACCGGGGAGTGTGGGCCTGGATTATGGGGCTCAAGTCCTAGAGTATATACATCTACCTCCGACAGTGCAGCGCTCCCTCAGTACTGGCACCGGGGAGTGTGGGCCTGGATTATGGAGCTCGGGTCCTAGAGTATATACATCTACCTCCGACAGTGCAGCACTCCCTCAATACTGGCACCGGGGAGTTTGGGCCTGGATTATGGAGCTCGAGTCTTCGAGTATATACATCTACCTCCGACAGTGCAGCGCTCCCTCAGTACTGGCACCAGGGAGTGTGGGCCTCGATTATGGAGCTCGGGTCCTAGAGTATATACATCTACCTCCGACAGTGCAGCGCTCCCTCAGTACTGGCACCGGTGAGTGTGGGCCTGGATTATGGGGCGCGAGTCCTAGAATATATACATCTACCTCCGACAGTGCAGCGCTCCCTCAGTACTGGCACCGGTGAGTGTGGGCCTGGATTATGGGGCTCGAGTCCTGGAGTATATACATCTACCTCCAACAGAGCAGCACTCCCTCAGTACTGGCACCGGGGAGTGTGGGCCTGGATTATGGTGCTCGAGTCCTAGAGTATATACATCTACCTCCGACAGTGCAGCGCTCCCTCAGTACTGGCACCGGGGAGTGTGGGCCTGGATTATGGGGCTCGAGTCCGAGAGTATATACATCTACCTCCGACAGTGCAGCACTCCCTCAGTACTGGCACCGGGGAGTGTGGGCCTGGATTATGGGGCTCGGGTCCTCGAGTATATACATCTACCTCCGACAGTGCCGCACTCCCTCAGTACTGGCACCGGGGAGTGTGGGCCTGGATTATGGGGCTCGAGTCTTAGAGTATATACATCTACCTCCGACAGTGCAGCGATCCCTCAGTCCTGGCACCGGGGAGTGTGGGCCTGGATTATGGGGCTCGAGTCCTAGAGTATATACATCTACCTTCGACAGTGCAGCGCTCCCTCAGTATTGGCACCGGGGAGTGTGGGCCTGGATTATGGGGCTCGAGTCCTAGAGTATATACATCTACCTCCGACAGTGCAGCGATCCCTCAGTACTGGCACCGGGGAGTGTGGGCCTGGATTATGGAGCTCGAGTCCTAGTGTATATACATCTACCTTCGACAGTGCAGCGCTTCCTCAGTACTGGCACCGGGGCGTGTGGGCCTGGATTATGGAGCTCGAGTCCTAGAGTATATACATCTACCTTCGACAGTGCAGCGCTCCCTCAGTACTGGCACCGGGGAGTGTGGGCCTGGATTATGGGGCTCGAGTCTTAGAGTATATACATCTACCTCCGACAGTGCAGCGATCCCTCAGTACTGGCACCGGGGAGTGTGGGCCTGGATTATGGAGCTCAAGTCCGAGAGTATATACATCTACCTTCGACAGTGCAGCGCTTCCTCAGTACTGGCACCGGGGAGTGTGGGCCTGGATTATGGAGCTCGAGTCCTAGAGTATATACATCTACCTTCGACAGTGCAGCGCTCCCTCAATACTGGCACCGGTGAGTGTGGGCCTGGATTATCGGGCTCAAGTCCTAGCGTATATACATCTACCTCCGACATTGCAGTGCTCCCTCAGTACTGGCACTGGGGAGTGTGTGCCTGGATTATGAACTCGAGTCTCTGGAGGATATACATCTACCTCCGACATTGCAGTGCTCCCTCAGTACTGGCACCGGGGAGTGTGTGCCTGGATTATGAAGCTCGAGTCTCTGGAGTGTATACATCTACCTCTGACAGTGCAGCGCTCCCTCAGTACTGGCACCGGGGAGTGTGGGCCTGGATTATGGGGCTCGAGTCCTAGAGTATATACATCTACCTCCGACAGTGCAGCGCTCCCTCAGTACTGGCACCGGGGAGTGTGGGCCTGGATTATGGGGCTCAAGTCCTAGAATATATACATCTACCTCCGACAGTGCAGCGCTCCCTCAGTACTGGCACCGGGGAGTGTGGGCCTGGATTATGGAGCTCGGGTCCTAGAGTATATACATCTACCTCCGACAGTGCAGCACTCCCTCAGTACTGGCACCGGGGAGTTTGGGCCTGGATTATGGAGCTCGAGTCTTAGAGTATATACATCTACCTCCGACAGTGCAGCGCTCCCTCAGTACTGGCACCAGGGAGTGTGGGCCTCGATTATGGAGCTCGGGTCCTAGAGTATATACATCTACCTCCGACAGTGCAGCGCTCCCTCAGTACTGGCACCGGTGAGTGTGGGCCTGGATTATGGGGCGCGAGTCCTAGAGTATATACATCTACCTCCGACAGTGCAGCGCTCCCTCAGTACTGGCACCGGTGAGTGTGGGCCTGGATTATGGGGCTCGAGTCCTGGAGTATATACATCTACCTCCAACAGAGCAGCACTCCCTCAGTACTGGCACCGGGGAGTGTGGGCCTGGATTATGGGGCTCGAGTCCTAGAGTATATACATCTACCTCCGACAGTGCAGCGCTCCCTCAGTACTGGCACCGGGGAGTGTGGGCCTGGATTATGGGGCTCGAGTCCGAGAGTATATACATCTACCTCCGACAGTGCAGCACTCCCTCAGTACTGGCACCGGGGAGTGTGGGCCTGGATTATGGGGCTCGGGTCCTCGAGTATATACATCTACCTCCGACAGTGCCGCACTCCCTCAGTACTGGCACCGGGGAGTGTGGGCCTGGATTATGGGGCTCGAGTCTTAGAGTATATACATCTACCTCCGACAGTGCAGCGATCCCTCAGTACTGGCACCGGGGAGTGTGGGCCTGGATTATGCGGCTCGAGTCCTAGAGTATATACATCTACCTTCGACAGTGCAGCGCTCCCTCAGTATTGGCACCGGGGAGTGTGGGCCTGGATTATGGGGCTCGAGTCCTAGAGTATATACATCTACCTCCGACAGTGCAGCGATCCCTCAGTACTGGCACCGGGGAGTGTGGGCCTGGATTATGGAGCTCGAGTCCTAGTGTATATACATCTACCTTCGACAGTGCAGCGCTTCCTCAGTACTGGCACCGGGGCGTGTGGGCCTGGATTATGGAGCTCGAGTCCTAGAGTATATACATCTACCTTCGACAGTGCAGCGCTCCCTCAGTACTGGCACCGGGGAGTGTGGGCCTGGATTATGGGGCTCGAGTCCTAGAGTATATACATCTACCTCCGACAGTGCAGCGCTCCCTCAATACTGGCACCGGGTAGTGTGGGCCTGGATTATAGGGCTCAGGTCCTCGCGTATATACATCTACCTGCGACATTGCAGTGCTCCCTCAGTACTGGCACCGGGGAGTGTGTGCCTGGATTATGAAGCTCGTGTCTCTGGAGGACATACATCTACCTCCGACATTTCAGCGCTCCCTCAGTACTGGCACCGGGGAGTGTGGGCCTGGATTATGGGGCTCAAGTCCTAGAGTATATACATCTACCTCCGACAGTGCAGCACTCCCTCAGTACTGGCACCAGGGAGTTTGGGCCTGGATTATGGAGCTCGGGTCCTAGAGCATATACATCTACCTCCGACAGTGCAGCGCTCCCTCAGTACTGGCACCAGGGAGTGTGGGCCTGGATTATGGGGCTCGAGTCCTAGAGTATATACATCTACCTCCGACAGTGCAGCGATCCCTCAGTACTGGCACCGGGGAGTGTGGGCCTGGATTATGGAGCTCGAGTCCTAGTGTATATACATCTACCTTCGACAGTGCAGCGCTTCCTCAGCACTGGCACCGGGGCGTGTGGGCCTGGATTATGGAGCTCGAGTCCTAGAGTATATACATCTACCTTCGACAGTGCAGCGCTCCCTCAGTACTGGCACCGGGGAGTTTGGGCCTGGATTATGGGGCTCGAGTCCTAGAGTATATACATCTACCTGCGACAGTGCAGCGCTCCCTCAATACTGGCACCGGGTAGTGTGGGCCTGGATTATAGGGCTCAAGTCCTCGCGTATATACATCTACCTGCGACATTGCAGTGCTCCCTCTGTACTGGCACTGGGGAGTGTGTGCCTGGATTATGAAGCTCGTGTCTCTGGAGGACATACATCTACCTCCGACATTTCAGCGCTCCCTCAGTCCTGGCACCGGGGAGTGTGGGCCTGGATTATGGGGCTCAAGTCCTAGAGTATATACATCTACCTCCGACAGTGCAGCTCTCCCTCAGTACTGGCACCAGGGAGTTTGGGCCTGGATTATGGAGCTCGGGTCCTAGAGTATATACATCTACCTCCGACAGTGCAGCGCTCCCTCAGTACTGGCACCGGGGAGTGTGGGCCTAGATTATGGAGCTCGAGTCCTAGAGTATATACATCTACCTCTGACAGTGCAGCGCTCCCTCAGTCCTGGCACCGGGGGGTGTGGGCCTGGATTATGGGGCTCGAGTCCTAGAGTATATACAACTACCTCCGACAGTGCAGCGCCCCCTCAGTACTGGCACCAGGGAGTGTGGGCTTCGATACTGGGGCTCGAGTCCTAGAGTATATACATCTACCTCCGACAGTGCAGCGCTCCCTCAGTACTGGCACCGGGGAGTGTGGGCCTGGATTATGGGGCTCGAGTCCTAGAGTATATACATCTACCTCCGACAGTGCAGCGCTCCCTCAGTACTGGCACTGGGGAGTATGGGCCTGGATTATGGGGCTCGAGTCCTTGAGTACATACATCTACCTCCGACAGTGCAGCACTCCCTCAGTACTGGCACCGGGGAGTGTGGGCCTGGATTATGGGGCTCGAGTCCTAGAGCATATACATCTACCTCCGACAGTGCAGCGCTCCCTCAGTACTGGCACCAGGGAGTGTGGGCCTGGATTATGGGGCTCGAGTCCTAGAGTATATACATCTACCTCCGACAGTGCAGCGATCCCTCAGTACTGGCACCGGGGAGTGTGGGCCTAGATTATGGAGCTCGAGTCCTAGAGTATATACATCTACCTCTGACAGTGCAGCGCTCCCTCAGTCCTGGCACCGGGGGGTGTGGGCCTGGATTATGGGGCTCGAGTCCTAGAGTATATACAACTACCTCCGACAGTGCAGCGCCCCCTCAGTACTGGCACCAGGGAGTGTGGGCTTCGATACTGGGGCTCGAGTCCTAGAGTATATACATCTATCTCCGACAGTGCAGCGCTCCCTCAGGACTGGCACCGGGTAGTGTGGGCCTGGATTATAGGGCTCAAGTCCTTGCGTATATACATCTACCTCCGACATTGCAGTGCTCCCTCAGTACTGGCACCGGGGAGTGTGTGCCTGGATTATGAAGCTCGAGTCTCTGGAGGATATACATCTACCTCCGACAGTGCAGCTCTCCCTCAGTACTGGCACCAGGGAGTGTGGGCCTGGATTATGGGGCTCGAGTCCTAGAGTATATACATCTACCTCCGACAGTGCAGCGCGCCCTCAGTACTGGCACTGGGGAGTGTGGGCCTGGATTATGGGGCTCGAGTCCTAGAGTATATACATCTACCTCCGACAGTGCAGCGCTCCCTCAGTCCTGGCACCGGGAGGTGTGGGCCTGGATTATGGGGCTCGAGTCCTGGAGTATATACAACTACCTCCGACAGTGCAGCGCTCCCTCAGTACTGGCACCAGGGAGTGTGGGCCTGGATAATGGGACTCGAGTCCTAGAGTATATACTTCTATCTCCGACAGTGCAGCGCTCCCTCAGCACTGGCACCGGGGAGTGTGGGCCTGGATTATGGGGCTCGAGTCCTAGAGTATATACAACTACCTCCGACAGTGCAGCGCTCCCTCAGTACTGGCACCAGGGAGTGTGGGCCTGGATAATGGGACTCGAGTCCTAGAGTATATACTTCTATCTCCGACAGTGCAGCGCTCCCTCAGGACTGGCACCGCGGAGTGTGGGCCTGGATTATGGGGCTCGAGTCTCTGGAGTGGGGGCTTGAAGCTCTGATAGTTTGGCCCCCGCAATGGAGTGCGAGAGGCCAATCCCACTGAATTTCTATCTCTGACTCAATTGCAGCCACGACTAAGGCACAGGGTCAAGTACAAATTCAACAAACACACAGCAGAAATCCCGAGAGCGCAGTTAGTGAGAGCACTGTAGAAAATGACTCTCTAATCGTGGGCTGGTGTGGAATGAACCGCGCTCAGTTAACTCACATCGCACCAAGCGACAGCTCGGGTCAAGTGTTAGTGCCCCACAGGTCAGTGCGAGATAGTGAATATCCACTCATTTAATGACCTAGCTCCTGTCAAAACCGCTCGTTAAACAAGACAGGCAATGATGGCACAGCGGGTAAGAGGGAACGATTCTCACACACACACACACACACACACGCACACACACACACGTGCACAGTTTTGCCCTCCCTATCTGAGTATGGATACACTGTACAGGAGGAAGGATGTCTTACTATAGTTGTACAGGGCCTTGGTGAGACCACACCTGGAGTACTGTGTGCAGTTTTGGTCTCTTTATCTAAGAAAGGATATACTTGCCATAGAGGGAGTGCAGCGAAGGTCCACCAGACTGGTTCCTGGGATGGCAGGACTGTCGTATGAGGAGAGATTGGGTCGACGAGGCCTGTATTCACCAGAGTTTAGAAGAATGAGAGGGGATCTCCAAGCTAACTTGGCAGGGGGATGGGATACGGAGTCGCGCTATAGTAGGGGGTGATGCACAGCCAAATATAGAGGAAAAAACAAGTCAGCCTGGAAGTCAGAGCAAATAAGTAACGGCACAAGGGAATATGGCAAGGCTGGATGGCATTTATTTTAATGCAAGGAGTCTTGCAAGTAAGGCAGATGAATTGAAGGTGTTGATGAACACATGGGAGTATGATATTGTTGCTATCACAGAGACATGGTCAAGGAGGAGTTAGATATATTCCTTAAGGCTAAAGGGATCAAGGGATATGGGGAGAAAGCAGGGACAGTGTACTGAATTTGGATGATCAGCCATGATCTCATTGAATGGCGGAGCAGGCTCGAGGGGCCGAACGGCCTACTCCTGCTCCTATCTTCTATGTTTCTATGTAAGACTGGCAGCTCAATATTCCGGGGTATAGAATCTTCAGGCGAGACAGAGGAAGGTGTAAAAGAGGAGGGGGTGTCGCAATATTAATCAAGGAGTCAATTACTGCAGTAAGGAGGGATGATATCTTCGCAGGTTCCTCTAATGAGGCCATATGGGTCGAACTTAAAAACAAAAAGGGGGCAAGCACTTTGCTGGGAGTGTACTATAGGCCCCCAAACGG
>NC_140991.1:1689730-1719877 GCF_052327205.1 Somniosus microcephalus | reverse complement strand
ATTGTTTGGTTGGCGATGCTTTTGGTTTGATATTTTTCTCAGGTCTTTTCTGGCATTTTTGCATTCGTGGTCAAACCATTTCTTATTTTTATTTTGTCTTTTGTGACTCTTCCTCTTCTGTTTCACGAGGTCGGCTTTTACAGCTGCCTCATGAAAGATCATATTTATATCCTCTATGGCCATGTTTACCCCATCTCTGGTGATCTCATATAGATTTTCTTTAAATTTTGAAATTTTACTTGTGAGATCAGGTGAATTTAGTGCTGTGATGAATTTATCTCCACTGTCTGGGGCCCATCTGTATGTCTGGTTTATTTTATGTAGCTTACTGGGTTCCTTTTTTGTGTCTGTAGTTTGGGCAGAAAGTTTAAGGTACACATTTATTTGGTTATGGTCTGAGAGGGGGGATTGCTGCCTGACAGTGAATGCGTTGATATCGCAGGGGTCCAGGTCAGTGATTGTATAATCCACCACACTAGACCCAAGAGTTGAGGAATATGTGAGTCTCCCTAAGGAGTCCCCTCTGAACCTACCGTTAACTATGTACAGGCCTAAGGCTCGGCAGAGTTGCACTACCTCCCTACCGCTTTTATTTATTTCACAATCGAGGTTGTTTCGGTTTGCGATGGCTGGTGTGACATATAGAGGGGTCTGGCCAAACACATGGTTGTTGCCCTGTGGGTCTATGAAGTCAGGTTCACATCCTGTCCTTGCATTTAGGTCCCCACATAGTAGCACCTTTCCTTGGGCCTGGAAATGGCTGATTTCCATGTGGAGAGTGTCAAATATCTCCTCTTCAAAATCTCTCTCTCTCTGTCTCTCTCTCTGTTTCTCTCTCTCTCTCTCTCTCGGTCTCTCTTTCTCTCCCTCTGTTTCTCTCTCTGTTTCTCAGTTTCAGTTCAGTTCAGTTTTCAGTTCAAATGCTTTATTGGCATGAAAGTTTACAGAGAACCATATTGCCAAAGCTTACATAGCAAAAAGGTACAGTTTTCCAACATTCTGTAGGTGTCAATCGATTTGACATTTGTTGGGTACATACAATTTGTTGGGTACATACAATATTACTTTTAAACCCGGATTCTCTCACTCTCTGTTCCCGGGTTCTCTCTCTCTCTGTTCCCGGGTTCTCTCTCTCTGTTCCCGGGTTCTCTCTCTCTCTGTTCCCCGGTTCTCTCTCACTCTGTTCCCGGGTTCTCTCTCTCTCTGTTCCCAGGTTCTCTCTCTCTGTTCCCGGGTTCTCTCTCTCTCTGTTCCCAGGTTCTCTCTCTCTCTGTTCCCAGGTTCTCTCTCTCTGTTCCCGGGTTCTCTCTCTCTCTGTTCCCGGGGTATCACTCTTTGTTCCCGGATTCTCTCTCTCTCTGTTCCTGGGTTCTCTCTCTCTGTTCCGAGCTTCTCTCTCTCTGTTCCCGGGTTCTCTCGCTCTGTGCCCAGGTTCTCAGTTCAGTTTTTTTCAGTTCAAATGCTTTATTGGCATGAAAGTTTACAGAGAACCATATTGCCAAAGCTTACATTGCAAAAAGGTACAGTTTTCCAACATTCTGTAGGTGTCAATCGATTTGACATTTGTTGGGTATATACAATATTACTTTTAAACAATATGGGCTAGATTTTCAGTTTAGGCAGTTTTGGGGCGCTAGCTTTAGCGCCCGCCCGAAGTTAGCGCCCGCCCCAAAGTAGCGCCCCGTTGCCGGGAATTCAGTGGCTTCGCCCTAAGAGGTTGGTGGAGCGCTAAAAGAGGCGTTCCACTACTCTCTTTAGGCGCTAAGCCGGCGGTCCAGAGGGATAGCGCCCAGGCGGGGCGCAGCACGGGTGCGGTCATTTTTGCACTGACAGCAGACCCCGTGGTGCCGACCAGCTCTTAAAGGGGGAAGGGACGAATTAGTCTGCTGCCACGCCCTGCACACTGCAGCCTTGCAAAGAGGCCTCAACACTACTGCTCAGCCCCAGGGAGTCATGGCAACGCCAGAGAAGGCCCGTCAGCGTGCCCTGCGCTTCTCAGAGGGTGATCTGGACATCATGCTCACAGCTCTGGAGGTGAGGCGCAAGATCTTGTTTCCAGACAGTGGGAGGAATCCAACCCACCACGACTACACCAAAGCCTGGAAGCAGATCGCCCAGAGGGTGACATTCACCGGCGAGGCCCCCAGGACCCACACACAATGCCGTAAGAAGTACAACGATCTGACCAGGATTGTGAGGGTGAGTAGCCTTTCCAGTCTCCTCCTCATTCTTGCATGTACACCTGACATGATGGGCAAAGGGACCTGAAAGTCCTTTTGGCCAGCCCTCAGCCAGCAGCATTGGGACAGTCATGAGCATCAAATGGCCATTCGGCACTCTACACTTTGGCCAAGCTATTCCACCATGGGAGGCAGTGCACACTACATCAGGGCTTCACTGCGCCCTTACAGCCCGTCCTTTCTCTTGCAGGCTAAAGTAGCGTTTAATCGCCAGGCCCGTGCCAGGGGTGGCCGCGCCAAGCTGCAGGAGCTCACTCGGCTGGAGGAGCGCGTGTGTGTGCTCATGGGAGCACGTGTGATTGTCCCCACAGCGTGCGGTGTATCCGACCCTCCACTGCCCGGCAATGGTAAGGACCTCGCCTTTTGGCCCTCTCGCGTCGCACTGGCCCATCCGAGCTATCTCCTTTGCCACTGTCCCACCAATGCGCTGAATCCCACCAGTCCTAACTCCCTCGCTGACGCCGTCTCCTCACTCTGAAGCTACTCTTGTGCATTCCTGCTTTCAGCTGGTGACGACCAGGACCCTGAGGCTGCCAGTGACAGCACCTCCAACCAGGAGGAGGAGGAGGAGCAAGCCGGACCTTCGGGGGAACAGTCACGTCCCGCAGGAGAGGAGGAAATGCTCGACACCTCCTCACTGGACGAGTGCCTGGAGGAACTGTCGCAGGGCAATGCAGCTTCTGGGACCAGTGGCGTCCAGCCACCCAGCAGCCGTGCGCGTGGCCCGCGGCCTTCCCCCCAAAGGGGGGAAGGATCAGAGGGGAGTGCTGCTGCTCGGCAAACTCGCCGTCACCAACGCGGCAAGGGTCCCCTAGTTCGGCCCCCTCCTCCCCAGCGGGAGAGTCGCGACTCCAGTCCGGACACCTTCACTTCGGAGGAGGTGCGGAAGCTCGATCAGATGGCCGACGACTCGGACCGGCGCCACACGGAGCTCATGAGCGTGGTGGGGCGCATGCCTGAGGCCATCGAGTCGCTGGCGACCAGTGTGCGCGAGTTCGGGGCATCAACTGCCGCGACTGGCCGCATGCTAACTGATGCCGTCAAGACCCTGGCGGATGTGATGCGCGCGCACACCAGGACCAGAGGGCCACTCACTGCTGCCACACGCGCTGTCTCAGGCAGGCATCGCCAGGGCAGGCGCCGCGCTGGACCATCCCAGCAAGCCGGCCGTCGGCTGATTGCTGCGGATCCTGCAGTGCGGGCCCGGCCGAGTGCCACCGCGCCACAGCACCAGCCAGCGCATCCCAGACGCCAGCTGGCCCACATTGCACCATCCGTCGCCGCCATTCCCCCTCTGGGGCGTCAAGGGCAAGCGGCTGCAGCTGATGGTGGCCAGGCTCAGGCGCGCCACTCAGGAGACGGCCCCTCGAGGCCCAAACGCCGTGTAGGCCGCCCCCCAGCGGCATCTGGCGGAAGGGCATCTGAGCCTCAGGCGCCTTCCCCCAGCCTCGCAGCAGCCACTGGGCAGAGCTTGCGAAGGAGCAGCAGGCAGGGCAGGGGAGGCAAAATGCTGGGCAAGGTCTCGCCCTCGCGGGCCACTCAGTAGAGGGTGTGGCCAGCTTTCCTTTAATATGGCGGTGGCCATCTTTATTTTGCCCATGGTTGTGCTTTTGGAGGGCTTTTTTTTTGCGTTAGGCCGACGTTGAGGCCCGGTTTCAATAAAGGTGGAGTGGCTCCTCCCCAGTTTGTGGGAGTGAGTCGTTTGTTGGGCTTTTTGTGGGGCCCGTTTATTGTTTTTGGGGATTCATGTGGGAAGGGCTTTTCATTTTTGTTTAATAAAAAATTATCTTTATTCATGCAGTCTCCATGGTTGTTCTTCTTAGTGTTTGTTGGCTTCGCCGGCTGAGGGCTTGCGGAGCGGCTGCATTCATCTTCCCTCATGGCCCCTGGCCATTCCCTGACAGGGGGCTTAGAAGTACCGTGTAATAAGGTGGCGTCGTGCGGCCCTTGGCCCTGGTCGCTCCCTCCTGGGAACGTACTCCTGCTCCTCCTCCTCCTCCTCCTCCTCCTCCTCATGCTCCTCCTGCTCCTCCTCCTGAGGTGCTGGTCCAACGTCAGGTGGCAGTGCCTGAGTCCTGCGGATAGCCAGGTTGTGTAGCATGCAGCAAACCACCACAAATTGGGAGACCCGGTCCGGCGAATACTGGAGAGCTCCTCCGGAGCGATCAAGGCAGCGGAACCGCTGCTTGAGGACCCCAATAGTTAGCTCGATGATGTTGCGGGTGGTTTGATGGCTCTCGTTGTAGGCCTCTTCAGCAGCGGTCCTGGGCGCGCGGAGCGGGGTCATGAGCCAGGTGCACAAAGGATAGCCTTTGTCCCCGAGTAGCCATCCTCTTGGGGGAGGCTGTGCCTGGAACATGTCATGCACAGTACTCTGCCGCAGGATAAAGGCATCGTGGCTGCTGCCTGGGAAGCTGGCATTGACTGCCATGATGCGCTGCTTGTGGTCACAGACCAGCTGCACATTCAGAGAATGGTAGCCCTTCCTGTTGCGATACTGCTCGCCATGCTCCAGAGGGGCCCGCAAAGCCACATGCGTACAGTCAATGGCGCCCTGCACCAAGGGGAATTCCCCGAGTCTGGAAAATCCCAATGCGCGCTGATGCTGGCTCTCCAGGGCCATGGGGAAGGAGATGAATTGGCTTCTCCTTCTGAACAGTGCTTCGGTCACCTGGCGGATGCAGCGATGCGCGCCGTACTGGGAGATGTTTGCTATGTCCCCAGCAGCGTATTGGAAGGAGCCGGTGGCATAGAAGTTCAATGCCACTGTCACCTTCACTTCCACCGACAGAGACGTCCTGCACCTGAGCTTTGGCCGCAGATCTCGGCGAAGCAGGTGGCAGATCTCTGCAATCACCCCCTTCCGGAATCGGAGCCTTTTAACACATCGCGCGGCACTCATGTTTAGGTAGGAGCGCTGCTGGCGGTATAGCCTGACTGGGTAAGGCCTACGTGGCCGACGCCTGTAGCCCCCTCTGCCTCTAGCCAGGGCTGCCCCTCTCACAATACGTCTGCGAGCCCTACGGACATGGAGCTGCAGCTCCGCGTTGGCACCCCATGCAACCCCCATCAAATCCTGGCAAACACTCTAATTTCCAAATGGCCACTTGCAGCGCTGTTGCCTGAGTCCAAAAATACCTGGCTCTTGCTGCTTGAAACCAGTTAGCTATCCTCCTTGTTGTGTCTCCAGAAATGCGTTGCACAAGACTGTTTTCTGAAATAATGGATGGCCTTTATACTGGAGAGGACGTTCCCTTTAATTAGCGCCCCCCGGGGCCCGCGCTGGTTGTGTTGCGTTCCTTTTTCCAAACGCTCCGGCCGCCCGCCGCACAATGGGGCGGTCCGACTGAAGTTTGCAATCGGGGCGGCCAAAGGGCGTTGCACGAGGATGTGACGTCATTTTCTGCGCGCGCATCCGGGCGGGCGCTAAACTTTGCGCCGGCGCTAACGGGCAACTTAATTTGGGGCGGGGCGCAAACTGCGCTGCGCCCGGGCGCTACACGCATAGCGCCCGGAAATCACTTCTCTTAAGGCGCTAACTGCTGGCGCAAGCAACTGAAAATCTAGCCCTATTAATTTTAAACAGTCTTTCTACTTCATTTGGTACGTTCAATATTAATTTTAAACAGTCTTACTTTTAAACAGTCCTCAGGTTGTGACATGTTGTTACATATTTAGCCCCAAGGTATGGTCTGTCTCCTTCTCCTAGGACTAATCTCAATTTTGACAGATCATCCAATTCCTTGAAATCTGGGGTTGTTTGGCTTCGCTTGTTGAATAATATGTTTCTTGATGTGTTGAATTTTTCGCATTTTAGGAGGAAATGCATTTCTGTTTCAACCTCGCCAGCCAGACATTGATCGCATATTCTATTCTCTCTAGGCTGCCAGGATTTCTTGTATCTGCCTTTTTCAATTTCCAGTTGGTGGTCGCTTAGTCTGTACCTGGTGAGGGTCTGTCTCTGTTTTGTGTCTCTGATGGTCGTGAGGTAGTCTGCCAGTTTATATTCTCTTTTTAGGGCCCGGTAACATTCTAATCTGCTTTGGCTTTCGGTTATTTTGTTCCAATGTTCCAGGTAGGTTTCTTTGCATTTTTTAATGATTTGGTTCACTCGGATTGGTGTTTGGACGGCTGTGTTGGTCTGGGGCTGGTCAGGGTCCGGCTGAGTACTTAGTTTCAGTAGCAGCTGACTCAGGGGACTCTTTTCTGGGTTTAGCTCTTGGGTCTGAAAGGCTTTGTGATGAAGGGTGTCTGGGGAGCTAGATTTGAGGTGATTTAGGAAGTTTAGTGCTCGTTTTTGGATGTTTATTATCAGTGGGTATCTGCCTAGTTCGGCTCTGCATGCATTTGTTGGCGTTTTTCTTTGGGTGCGAAGGATGCTTCGGCAGAATTCTGCATGTAGGGCTTCTATTGTGTGTTTTTCCCATTTAGTGTAGCTTTGGTGATTCTCTCTCTCTGTTTCTCTCTCTCTCTCTCTCTGTTTCTCTCTCTCTCTCTCTCTCTGTTTCTCTCTCTCTCTGTATCTCTCTCTCTCTCTGTTTCTCTCTCTCTCTCCCTCTGTTTCTCTCTCCCTCCCTCTGTTTCTCCGTCTCTCTGTTTCTCACTTCCTCAGTTTCCCCTCCCTGGGTTTCCTTCTCTCTTGCGCTGCCACGACTGCAAAATCGCCCACCTGACCCGTTGCACATATTATTCGGTGATAGGTCAGGGGGTGCTACCGAAGTTTGCGGTCGGGGCGTGAGCGGAGCGCGACCACCGCCACTAACATCCTGCTGAATTAGCGGCACAGCGCCCCCCGGGGGCACTAACTGGAGGCGCAAAGCAAACCAATTTTTCCCCACTTTACTCTTATACTCGAACCCTCTTGTAATAAAGGCCAACATACCATTTGCTTTCCTAATTGCTTGCTGTACCTGCATGCTAACTTCCAGTGATTCATGGACAAGGACACCCAGGTCCCTCTGAACACCAACATTTCCCAATCTCTCACCATTTAAAAAATACTCTGGTAGGAAAAATAGAAAAGCAATGTGGATAACTTCACATTTCCCCACATTATATTCCATTTGCCATGTTCTTGCCCACTCACTTTGCCTGTCTATATCCCCTTGAAGCTTCCTTACATCCTCCTCACAACTTACATTCCCACCCAGCTTTGTATCATCAGCAAACTTGGATATATTACATTTGGTCCCCTCATCCAAATCATTGATGTAGATTGTGAATAGCTGAGGCCCAAGCACTGATCCTTGCGGTACCCCACTAGTTCCAGCCTGCCAACCCAAAAATGACCTGTTTAATCCTACTCTCTGTTTTCTGTCCCTTAACCAATCCTCAATCCATGCTAGTATATTACCCCCAACCCCATGAGCCCTAATCTTGTGTAATAATCTTTTATGTGGCACCTTATCGAAAGCCTTCTGAAAATCCAAATATACCACATCCACTGGTTCCCCCTTATCTATTCTGCTAGTTACAACCTCAAGAAACTCTTTTTTTTAGGCAGTCCCTCGGAACTGAGGATGACTTGCTTCCACATTAAAAATTAGTTCTCAGGTGACTGAGTCCAATGCGGGACCTACAGTCTCTGTCACAGGTGGGGCAGATGGTGGTTGAAGGGGCGGGTGGGTGGGGTGCTTGGGTTGACGTGCGCTCCTTGCGCTGCCTGCGCTTGGCTTCCGCTTGCTCCCGGCGAAGAGACTCGAGGTGTTCGGCGCCTTCCCGGATGTTTCTCCTCCACTTTGTGTGGTCTTGGGCCAGGGATTCCCAGGTGTCGGTGGGGATGTTGCACTTTTCAAGGAGGCTTTGAGGGTGTCCTTGAAGCGTTTCCTCTGCCCACCTGGGACTCACTTGCTGTGTCAGAGCTCCGAGTAGAGCGCCTGTTTTGGGAGTCTCGCATCGAGCATGCGGATGATGTGACCCGTCCATCGGAGCTGATCGAGCGTGGTCAAAGCTTCGATGCTGGGGATGTTGGCCTGAGCAAGAACACTGACATTGGTGCGCCTATCCTGCCAATGGATTTGCAGGATCTTGCGGAGGCAACGTTGGTGGTACCTCTCCAGTGCTTTGAGGTGCCTGCTGTACATGGTCCATGGCTCTGAAGCATACAGTAGGACGGGTAATACTACTGCTCTGTAGACCATGAGCTTAGTGCCGGGTTTGAGGTCCTGGTCTTCAAACACTCTCTTCCTCAGGCGACCGAAGGCTGCACTGACACACTGAAGGCTGTAACAACAGAAAATGCTGGAAAAACTCAGCAAGTCAGGCAACATCCGTGGAGAGAAATTTGAGTTGACGTTAACGTCAACTCAAATTTCTCTCCACGGATGTTGCCTGACTTGCTGAGTTTTTCCAGCATTTTCTGTTGTTATTTCGGATTTCCAACATCTGCAGTATTTTGCTATCACACTGAAGGCTGTGTTGGACTTCGTCATCAACGTCTGCCCTTGTTGACAGGAGGCTCCCGAGGTATGGAATGTGGTCTACACCATCAAAATCCACGACAAGGCCTTGGACAATCGGGGAGCAGTACTGTGTGGCGGGGGCAGGTTGGTAGAGGACCTTTGTCTTACGGATGTTTAGTGTAAGGCCCATGCACTCGTACGCTTCGGTGAAGGTGTTGACGATGATTTGGAATTCGACCTCCGAGCAAGCGCAGACGCAAGCATCGTCTGCATACTGTAATTCGATGACAGAGGATGGGACGACCTTGGATCTGGACTGGAGGGGATGGAGGTTGAACAGTTTCCCGTTAGTTCTGTAAATTGGCTCCACTCCAGTGGGGAACTTACTGAGGGTGTGTGGTGATTATTCCTTGATTAGTAAAAGTATTGTGATTCGTTGTTTGTTAACTGCCTTGGGATATGTGTTGTAATCTCATTGGTAGTTGATGATCACATGATGTGTTGTGGCTACCTTAAATTCAGTCCTTTTCTAGCTTTAGTTGGGACTGGATGTAGAAAGATATGCTGCTGATTTTAAAGTTAATAAAGCCTAACTTTGGAAGGCAAATCTATTCTTTATTTCAGGGTGAGATGGAGCATTGCATCCAGGAAGATTGAGAGGGTCTTTGTGAGATCAAAGAAGGCCATGTACAGCGGTTGGTGATGTTCCCTGCATTTCTCTAGTAATTGACGCGCAGTGAAGATCATGTCCATTGTGCCCCTTAGTGGGCGGAATCCACATTGCGACTCTGGGAGGAGCTCTTCGGCCACTGGGAGAAGGCGATTGAGGAGGATTCTTGTGATGACTTTCCCTGTGGTAGACAGCAGGGAAACTCCTCTATAATTACCGCAATCGGACTGGTCACCTTTCTTGAAGATGGTCACAATTACGGCATCTCTGAGATCCCCTGGCATGCTCTCCTCCTTCCAGATAAGAGAAATGAGTTCATGAATTCGCGCCAGTAGTGCTTCTCCGCTATGCTTTAGTGCCTCGGCGGGGATTCCATCTGCTCCTGAGGCCTTGTTGTTCTTCAATTGTCGGATGGCCTTTTCAACCTCATGCCGGGCTGGAGTTGTTCTGAGATGGTGGCGGGTAGCATGCTACGGGATGGAGTTGAGGACACTCGTGTCGAAGACAGAGTCTCGGTTAAGGAGATCTTCGAAGTGCTCCTTCCAGCAGGCACTGACTGCCTCTCTGTCCTTGATGAGTACCTCTCCGTTCTTGGCCTGCAGTGGGGTAGGACCTTGGGTGCTTGGGCCGTAGGTGGTCTTGACTGCACTAAAGAATCCACGCACGTCGTGGTTGTCGGCTAGCTGCTGGATCTCCTGCGCTTTCTCCACCCACCATCTGTTCTTTAGGTCACGAGTTTTTGTTGGATCTTGGCCTTCAGGCATCTGTAGAGCTGCTTTCTTGCTCTCGAGTTGTGTTGCTGTTTCCAGATCAGGAGTGCCTTGCGCTTGCGGCTTATTAGTTCCTGGATCTCCTGGTCATTCTCGTCGAACCAATCTTGGTGTTTCCTGGTTGAGTGACCGAGCGTCTCTTCACAGGTGCTGATTATGGAGGCCTCGAGTGCAGACCAGGCGCTGTGGGCACTCTGTGTCTCTGCATCACTGGGAGTCGTCAGGTTGGTTGTCAGGCGCAGGCTGAATAGGGCTTTCTTAGCGGGGTCTTTGAGTGCTCCAGTGTTGATTTTCCTGTGGCATTGCTTCTGTTGCCGCCGCTGTTTTGAGGCTACATTGATGGAGATGACAGAGCGGATTAGGCGGTGGTCTGTCCAGCAGTCGTCAGCTCCTGTCATGGGGTGGGTGATGTGGACGTCCTTGCGGTCCCTCGCTTGGACGATGAAACTCTAACAGATTTGTCAAACACGATTTCCCTTTCATAAATCCGTGTTGACTCTGCCCAATCCTATTATTATTTTCTAAGTGCAATGTTACCACGTCCTTAATAATATGTTCTAGCATTTTCCTACCACTGATGTCAGGCTAAATGCTCTACAGTTCCCCAAATTCTCTCTCCCTCGTGGGGTTACATTTGCTACTTTCCATTGGAACCGTCCTCCTCTCTTGTTTTCTCGTTCACTCGGTTTCTCTCTCCCTTCGACTGTCAGCCATCACTCAGTGGATAACACTTTTGTACTCTGAGGGAGCGTTGCACTGTCGGAGGGGCAGTACTGAGGGAGCGTTGCACTGTCGGAGGGGCAGTACTGAGGGAGCGCCGCACCGTCGGAGGGGCAGTACTGAGGGAGCGTTGCACTGTCGGAGGGGCAGTACTGAGGGAGCGCCGCACCGTCGGAGGGGCAGTACTGAGGGAGCGTTGCACTGTCGGAGGGGCAGTACTGAGGGAGCGCTGCACCGTCGGAGGGGCAGTACTGAGGGAGCGTTGCACTGTCGGAGGGGCAGTACTGAGGGAGCGTTGCACTGTCGGAGGGGCAGTACTGAGGGAGCGCCGCACTGTTGGAGGGGCAGTACTGAGGGAGCGCCGCACTGTCGGAGGGGCAGTACTGAGAGAGTGCAGCATTGTCGGAGGGGCAGTACTGAGGGAGTGCAGCATTGTCGGAGGAGCAGTACTGAGGGAGCGCCACACTGTCGGAGGGGCAGTACTGAGGGAGCGCCGCACTGTCGGAGGGGCAGTACTGAGGGAATGCTGCACTGTCGGAGGGGCAGTACTGAGGGAGTGCTGCACTGTCGGAGGGGCAGTACTGAGGGAATGCTGCACTGTCGGAGGGGCAGTACTGAGGGAGTGCCGCATTGTCGGAGGGGCAGTACTGAGGGAGCGCCGCACTGTCGGAGGGGCAGTACTGAGCGAGCGCTGCACTGTCGGAGGGGCAGTACTGAGGGAGCGCCGCACTGTCGAAGGGGCAGTACTGAGGGAGCGCCGTACTGTCGGAGGGGCAGTACTGACGGGGGGCTGCACTGTCGGAGGGTCAGTACTGAGGGAGTGCAGCACTGTCAGAGGGGCAGTACTGAGGGAACATTGCACTGTCGGGGGGCAGTACTGAGGGAGCACCACACTTTCGGAGGGGAATTACTGAGGGAGCGCAGCACTGTCGGAGGGGTATTACTGAGGGAGCGCCGCATTGTCGGAGGGACAATACTGAGGGATTGCAGCACTGTCGGAGGGTCAGTACTGAGGGAGTGCAGCCCTGTCGGAGGGACAGTACTGAGGGAGTGCAGCCCTGTCGGAGAGACAGTACTGAGGGAGCGCTGCACTGTCGGAGGTGCAGTACTGAGGAAGTGCTGCACTGTCGGCAGGGTGGTACTGAGGGAGCGCCGCACTGTCGGATGGACAGTACTGAGGGTGCGCCTCACTGTCGGAGGGGCAGTACTGATGGAGCATCGCACTGTCGGAGGGGCAGTATTGAGAGAGCGCCGCACTGTCGGAGGGGCAGTACTGAGGGAGCACTGCATTGTCGGAGGGGCTGTTCCGAGGGAGCGCTGCACTGTTGGAGGGGCAGTACTGAGGGAGCGCCGCATTGTCGGAGGGGCACTACTGAGTGAGTGCTGCACTGTCGGAGGGTCAGTACTGAGGGAGCGCCGCACTGTCGGAGGGGCGGTACTGAGGGAGCGCAGCACTGTCAGAGGGGCAGTACTGAGGGAGCAACGCACTGTCAGGGGCGCAGTACTGAGGGCATTCCGTAATGTCAGAGGGGCAGTACTGAGGGAATGCCGCATTGTCAGCGGGACAGTACTGAGGGAGCGCCGCACTGTTGGAGAGACATTACTAAGGGAGCGCCGCACTGTCGGAGGGGCAGCACTGAGGGAGCACCGCACTGTCGGAGGGGCAGTACTGAGGGAGCACCGCACTGTCGGGCGGGCAGTACTGAGGGAGTGCTGCACTGCCGGAGGGGCAGTACTGAGGGAGCGCTGCACTGTCGGAGGGGCAGTACTGAGGGAGTGCTGCACTGTTGGAGGGGCAGTAGTGACAGAGCGCTGCACTGTCGGAGGGGCAGTACTGAGGGAGCGCTGCACTGTCGGAGGGGCAGTACTGAGGGAATGCAGTACTGTCGGAGGGGCAGTACTGAGGGAGTGCAGCACTGTCGGAGGGGCAGTACTGAAGGAGTGCAGCACTGTCGGAGGTGCTGTCTTTCAGATGAGACGTTAAACCGAGGCCCCGTCTGCTCTCTCAGGTGGATGTAAAAGATCCCATGGCCTCTATTTTGATGAAGAACAGGATGGATATTGTCCTGGTGTCCTGGCCAATATTTATCCCTCAACCACATCACTAATAAACAGATTATCTGGTGATTGTCACATTGGTGTTTATGGGAGCTTGCTCTGCACAAATTGGATGCTGCGTTTCCCGCATTGCAATAGTGAGTTCAAAAAATGAGAGTGAGAGACCATAAATGGTTAACGTGGAATAAGTTTACATCTGCCGGGAGATTAATCAGGGCAGAATGTTCTGGAAATGTGAGCTGTTTTACTGGCTCCTGTTTGTTCAATAACCGCATCCTATTGAACTCTGACCTCTCTAGATTAACTCCGCGGCTGTTAAAGGCACAGTCCCGCTGCAACCCGGGATGTGACACGGCATGACTGGCAACCAATGTCCAAAACACTGACTGCAAATTCAACATGGCAAAGAGAGTAAGAGAGAGAGGGAGTGAGAGAGACAGAGTGAGCACAGAGAATTCGACCCAACACAATTGTCACTAAACAAAAAGAAAAATATTTGACCTATTGGACAGAAACGACAAAATCCCAAAACAAACTCGATTGCTATTTGGCCCTAAACAGACAATACACCATGGCTGAATACCTGACCATGGTAAAAGATCGCAAACTGAGAAAAACCTTGACAATGTACAGACTTAGTCAGCATAGCCTGGCCATCAAAAAAGGCAGACACAGGCAGACCTGGCTGCCCAGAGAGGACAGGATATGCTCTCACTGCAGTCAGGGAGTGGTGGAGACAGAGATGTACTTCCTCACAACTTGTGGAAACTATCAGGACATAAGGGGGAATTTCTACCCAAAATTCACAAAAATATGCCCCGAATTCAAAAATTTGGATGACCACCAAAAACTCCCATATCTATTGGGGGAACAGAGAAAATGTGTAACTATAGCAGCAAACTATGTTACAGCTTGCCACAAGCAGAGGGACAACCATTAAATCTAAGAAAAGATTATATGCATATTATATGTGTGTATATTTATATATACAGGGATATACTTGTCTATACACTGTGGCGTCGAAATTCATTAAGGCGCTGCCAGCTTTGCGGCCAGTTACCGCCTAAAGAGGGCTTCTGCGCCAAAAATGAGTTTGCGCTGATATTCAGCGCAGCGGTATTGGCGGCGGTAGCCGTTAGCGCTGCGCCGGCACCGATGACGTCATCGGTGTGCGCAGTGCCCCGGTTCCGCCCCGAAACCGGCCCGATCCCCATATTTAGTAGCGGCCGCCTCCGAAGCGGCCGCAAACAGCGACCAGAAAACGGGGCTGTGCTGTAGCCTTAGTGGGGCGCTTTAAAGGGGAAGGTGCGGCCGGCCGCTTTTTCGGCCGCCTGCCCGCACCTCCTTCCCCGGCCTCGTCCAACCCCCCCCCCCCCGCGGCATTGCCGGCTGCTTTCCGCGAACCTGGCACTTCTCCGTGGTGCCGGGCTCATTTGCCGGCACTCTCCAGCGGCGATCTCCCCGTTGCAGGCAGCTCCCCCTTAAGAGGAGGAGGCCTGCAGTACTGCAGCCTGCCGCTCCACAGCAGCTGGCGCAGCGGCGCCAAGAGTGCTGAAATTCAGTGTCAGCGCCCCAAGCGGAGGCGGGCACACCCTGGTATAGCGCCCGGTTCCGAATTGGGGCACAAACACTGAATATCTGATGATCGCTAATGGCTCCCCGCCCAGCGCTAACTTTTGGGCGCGAGCGAGCTGGCCGCCCCAAAGTGAATTTCTAGGCCTGTATGTCTAGATCTGCGATTACGTGTTCAATCATACATGTTTTTCTGTGCTTTGGCAACATAAGATGTACCTTGCATTCCAATAAAGCCATTTTGAGAATCATTAAAGACGCGAGTCACCCCAGCCACAACCTCTTCGCCCTGCTTCCGTCCGGTAAAAGATACCGAAGCATACGGTCTCGTACCAGCAGGTTTTGAAACAGCTTCTACCCCCAGGCCACAAGACTCATGAACGATTAATTTATTATTTATTACTGTTGTTTTATTTATTATTACTGTCTTTCTATTAGTATTTCTATTAGTATTTTTATCATTGTTATGCCATATTTATTCCAATGTTGGGAGGACTCGTAAAAATCAACATTTCATTGTGCAGTACACATGTCTGCTGCATATATGACAAATAAAATTGAATTGAATTGAATTTGAATTGAATTGAATTGAGTGAGAGAGACAGAGAGATTGAGAGAGAGGGAGACAGAGTGAGAGAAACAGAGAGAGAGTGAGTGAGAGGGGGAGAGACAGACACAAGAGTGAAATAGTGAGAGAGAGGGAGTGAGGGTGAGAGTGAGTAAGAGAGAATGAGAGAGACAGAGGGAGAGAGATACAAAGAGAGAGTGAGTGAGAGTGAGAGATACAGAGTGTGTGAGAGAGAGGTGGAGCGTGAGTGAGACAGAGAGTGTGTGAGAGGGAGAGTGTGAGAGAGTGAGTGAGAGACAGGGAGAGAGAGTGCGTGAGAGAGAGATTATTATCTGAACGGCAATAGATTGGGAAAAGGGGAAGTGCAACGAGAGACCTGGGTGTCCTTGTGCACCAGTCGCTGAAGGTAAGTATGCAGGTGCAGCAGGCGGTTAAGAAGGCAGATGATATGTTGGCCTTCATAGCGAGAGGATTCGAGTACAGGAGCAAGGATGTCTTGCAGCAGTTGTACAGGGCCTTGGTGAGACCGCACCTTGAGTATTGTGTGCAGTTTTGGTCAACTTATCTGAGGAAGGATGTTCTTGCCATGGAGGGAGTGCAGCGAAGATTCACCAGGCTGATACCTGGGATGGCAGGACTGACGTATGAAGAGAGATTGGGTCGATTGGGCTTGTATTCACTAGAGTTTAGAAGAATGAGAGGGGGTCTCATTGAAACTTATAAAATTCTAACAGGACTAGACAGACTGGATGCAGGAAGGATATTCCCGATGGCAGGGGAGTCCAGAACCAGGGGTCACAGTCTAAGGATAAGGGGTAAGGCATTTAGGACAGAAATGAGGAGGAATTTCTTCACCCAGAGAGTGGTGAACCTGTGGAATTCTCTACCACAGAAGGCAGTTGAGGCCAATTCATTAAATATATTCAAGAAGGAGTTAAATATATTTCTTAAGGCTAAAGGGATCAAGGGATATGGGGAGAAAGCAGGGACAGGGTACTGAATTTGGATGATCAGCCATGATCTCATTGAATGGCGGAGCAGGCTCGAGGGGCCGAATGGCCTACTCCTGCTCCTATCTTCTGTTTCTATGAGAGTGAGAGTGAGAGACAGAGAGATTGAATGAGTGTGTGAGAGAGAACGAGAGAGACAAGTGAAAGAGAGAGGAAGAGAGGGTGTGAGTGAGTGAGTGAGTGTGAGTTTGTTAGTGAGTGAGTGTGAGTGTGAGAGTGGGAACTGTCTTGTTTTGCACACTTTGTACAAAAATAATAAATTGCAGGACAACGGAGTATTACAGTTTAAACTCTTTTAATGAAGCATCAGGCCTGTAAGCTTAATCAATATAGCACCGTGTGGACAAGATGGAGTTAGGACGCTGGGTCCTCCAAAACAATAGCAGTCCTTACAGATGCCTGCGGGCTAATGTTAAATCAATATGCTGTCGGAGTCTACGTACTCCTAGCAAAAAATACTGAACTCGGAGAGGTTCAACAGAAAAGGTTTAATTCTTGAGACTGCATGTTGAACACAAAATGGCGTCAGAGCCTACACCAAGTCTGACTGACTTTCATCAGTCCACAGCTTCGACTGCTCCTCCCCCGCTCTGGGCTTAACTATGTTGCAGATCGAGTTTCTTAAAGGTGTGATCCTTCTTAAAGGCATGACGCCTGATTTATAGTCTACAGACCGAAAAGCGGATTGTGTCCTTTCTGTGGTCGGTACACCACACAGCTCCCCCCAGAATCCGCTAGTAGGGAGTGTACGAACCGACGTGGTGGCTTGATGGCACGGCCGGAACGGCTCTTGGCGGTTGGTGTCGGGAGCGGGGCGGTCGGACGCATCGGGCTCTTAGGCGGTCTGCCCCGCGGTGGGGGTTGGCCCACTTGAACGGGTTCGTCGGGCTCTAGGTGCGCCAGCTTGAGCCGGTCGACCGACACCTTGTCAGTTCTGCCGCCCACTTCGAGGAGGAAGAACTTGTTCCCCGTCTGGAGTACCTTGTAGGGTCCGTCGTATGGGGGCCGTAGAGGTCCTCGGTGGGCGTCATGGCGCATGAAAACAAATTTGGCCATGTGCAGGCTAGGTGGTACGCGGGTTGCTGGTTCGCCGTGCCGGCCGGTGGGCACCGGAGCGAACTGTTGTGCTCGGTTGGCGAAAGCGCGGCGTTGCTGGTCAGCCGACCAGGGGGTCGTGGCGGTTGGCAGGAACTCTCCGGGTACGCGCAGCGGCTGGCCGTACATGAGTTCCGCCGCCGAGGCTTGCAGGTCTTCCTTGACCGCGGAGCGTAGGCCAAGTAGCACCCACGGGAGGCGGTCGATCCAAGCCTCGTCCTCGAGGCTGGCGCGGAGGGACGCCTTCATGGACCTGTGGAATCGCTCGCACAGTCCGTTGGCTTGGGGGTGGTAAGCCGTGGTGCGGTGAACGGCCACCCAGAGGTTTCGGGCGATGGCGGCCCACAGATCAGAGGTGAACTGCGGGCCTCTATCCGACGTCATGTCAGAGGGGACGCCGAACCGAGCGACCCAGGTACCGATGAACGCCCTCGCGATGTCGGCGGTGGTGGTGGACGTCAGTGGAATGGCCTCGGGCCAGCGGGTAGTACGGTCCACGATTGTCAGCAGGTGCGTGTGACCTTGTGATGGCGGCAGGGGGCCGATGAGGTCGATGTGGACGTGGTCAAACCTTCTTTCTGGCACGGTGAACTCCTCAAGTGGGGCTTTGATGTGCTGGTGGATTTTGGCACGCTGGCAAGCTATGCAGGATCTGGACCAGACGCGCACATCTTTGCGCAGGCCGCGCCAGACAAATCGGTTGGCCACCAGTCTAATGGACGCGCGGGTGCCGGGGTGTGAGGCCGTGGACGATGTCGAACACCCGTTTTCACCAGGACGCCGGGACTACGGGGCGGGGGTTGCGCCAAGGAGGTGTCGCATTTGACTGTGACGGCGAACGGGCCGCAGGCGATGTCGGTCAGTCGCAGCCCTGGGAGGGTTGTGGGCGCGGAGAGCAGATCGGGGTCGGTGCATTGCTCCGCTGCCAGTTGAGCATAGTCCACTGCCAGGTGGGCGCCGTGGACGGCGGGGCGGGATAGGCAGTCGACCACCACGTTATCTCGACCGGAGACGAGCCGGATGTCCGTGGTGAATTCGGACACCGCGGCGAGCTGGCGTTGTTGCCTGGCTGACCACGGGTCCGCAGATTTCGCCATCGCGAATGTCAAGGGTTTGTGGTCGACAAACGCGGTGAAGGGGTGACCCTCCAGAAGAAATCTAAAATAGCGGACTGCCAGGTACAGTGCGAGGAGCTCGCGGTCAAAGGCGCTGTATTTGGCCTCCGGGGGGCGCAGTTGGCGGCTGAAAAAGGCCAGCGGTTGCCAGGCCCCGTTGACCCACTGTTCGTACACGGCGCCGACTGCGTGGTCAGAGGCGTCCATGGTGAAGGCCACCCTGGCGTTGGGCTGTGGGTGAGCGAGCATGGTGGCGTCGGCGAGCGCCTTTTTGGTCGAGTCGAAAGCGGTCAACATGTCCGCCGACCACTCGATCGCCATTCTGTCTTTCTTACCCCGGAGGGCTTCGTATAGGGGCCGCATGAGGGAGGCCGCTCCGGGAATGAAGCGGTTGTAAAAGTTGATCATCCCCAAGAATTCCTGGAGGCCTTTGATGGTGGTAGGCCGGGGGAACTGCTGGACGGCTTGCACCTTGGCGGGCAGGGGAATGGCTCCGTCCTGCGTGATGTGGTGGCCGAGGAATTCGATCCTGCTGAGGCCGAATTGGCACTTGGCTGGGCTGATGATGAGCCCGTGCTCACTGAGCCGCTGGAACAGGGTGCGGAGGTGCTCGATGTGTTCCTGCTCGGAGGAACTAGCTACCAGGATGTTATCCAGGTAGACAAAGAGGAACTTCAGGTCCCGGAGGACCGAGTCCATGAGCCGCTGGAAGGCCTGGGCCGCGTTTTTGAGGCCGAAAGGCATTCGGAGGAACTCGAGTAGTCCAAAAGGGGTGATTATGGCCGTCTTGGGAACGTCCGTGGGGTGGACTGGCACCTGATGGTAACCGTGCACCAGGTCGACTTTGGAGAAGACTGAGCGGCCGGCCAGTCTAGCCGAGAAGTCTTGAATGTGCGGTATGGGGTACCGATCCGGCGTGGTGGCATCGTTTAGGCGCTGGTAGTCCCCGCAGGGGCGCCATTCCCCGTCGGGTTTGGTGACGATGTGGAGTGGGGAGGCCCAGGGGCTGTTGGAGTGGCAGATGATGCCGAGCTGTTCCATTGTGGCGAACTCGGCCCGCGCGATCTCCAGCTTGGCCGGGTCCAGCCTGCAGGCGTGGGCATACACCGGTGGGCCTGTGGTGGGGATGAAGTGTTCTACCCCGTGCTTAGCAACCTTCGCGGAGAAGGTCGGGTTGGTGAGGGCTTGGAACTCAGTCAGGAGTGCTGAGTAGTGGTCCGTTGAGCAGGCGCGGCACTGCCACGCCATTTCGGCGGGTTGGGGGGGGGGCCATGGCGCCCGGGATAGGTGACATGATGTTCATGTCCACGAGGCGGCGCCGAGGCATGTCGACCAACAGGCCGTGGGCGCACAGGAAATCCGCACCGGGGAGCGGGGAGAGCACCTTGGCGGTGATAAACTCCCAGTGGTAGCGGCGGCCTGCGCTGCGCGCCCATGTCGCATAGGAAACGGTGTCCGGAGGGGGGGGGGGGGGGCCCTCGTGGTCGATGCTGCGAAGGCCAGGTCGGGGGTGACGGCGTGGTTGGAGCCGGCGGACAGGAGCTTATCGGCTTCGTTGGCCAGGACCTTGGGGTCCGTGAGGCTGGACGCCACGATCGCCGGGCGGATGCTGGGAGGTAGTTGGCGGATAAAGAGCGTGTGGAAGAGGGAGCCGGGCGGTTTCTCGTCGGTCAGAGCAAGCATGTGTGAGAGCAAGTCTGATGGCGTGGCGTCACCGAGGCCTGGGAGGTCGAGGAGGTGGCAGTTGCGCAAAAATTGGGAGGCTGTGAATTTTTTAAGGAGCGCGGCCTTGAGATGTGCATACTTGCCTTCCTCCGAAGGGTTTTGTAGTGTTGTCCAGACTTTCGTGATTGTGGAGCTGCCCAGGGAGGCGAGGAGGTAGTCGTACATCGTTGCGTCGGCGGTGATGCCGCGGAGTCGGAATTGCGATTCGGCTTGAAGGAACCAAGCGGTGGCCAGGTTCTCCCAGAACTCCGGCAGCTTCACAGAAACTGCGTTTGTGTCAGCCATGGTTACGCTTAGGAGTCGTCCTGAGCGTCGGGGTCACCAATGTAGGAGTCTACGTACTCCTAGCAAAAAATACTGAACTCAGAGAGGTTCAACAGAAAAGGTTTAATTCTTGAGACTGCATGTTGAACACAAAATGGCGTCAGAGCCTACACCAAGTCTGACTGACTTTCATCAGTCCACAGCTTCGACTGCTCCTCCCCCGCTCTGGGCTTAACTATGTTGCAGATCGAGGTTCTTTAAGAAGGATCACACCTTTAAGGCATGACGCCTGATTTATAGTCTACGGACCGAAAAGCGGATTGTGTCCTTTCTGTGGTCGGTACGCCACAATGCAAATATTACAGGAGTGAGTGAGTGTGAGTGAATGTGAGTGAGTAAGTGCGTGAGTGAGTAAGTGAGTGCATATGAGTGAGAGTGAGTGGATGGGGGTGAGTGAGTGAGAGTGAGTTTGTTAGTGGGGGGTGAGTGAGTGGGGGGTGAGTGAGTGGGGGAATGAGTGTGTCAGTGAGTGGGGGTGAGTGATTGAGTGAGGGTGAGTGAATGAGTGAGTCTGAGGGAGTGTGTGTGAGTGATGATTGAGTGAGTGGGAGTGAGTGAGAGAGTGAGCATGAGTGAGTGTGCTTGAGTGAGTGAGAGAATAAGAGTGATTGGGAGGGAGTGCGTGTGAGCGAGTGCGTGAGTGAGTTTGAGTGACTGAGTGTCAGTGTGAGTGAGTGAGTCAGTGAGGGAGTGAGAGAGTGAGTGTGGGTGAGTGAGAGTGAGTGAGTATGAGTGTGAGTCAGTGAAGGAGTGCGTGTGAGTGATGATTGAGTGAGTGAGAGAGAGTATGAGTGGGATTGAGAGTGAGACTGAGTGAGTGAGTCTGTGTGAGTGAGTGAGTAAATGAGTGTGAGTGAGATTGAGTGAGTATGCGTGAGTGAGTGTGAGTGTGTGAGTGCGAGTTATAAACAGGACAAGGCAGACTAGATGCATGAAACATAGAAGATAGGAGCAGGAGTAGGCCATTCGGCCCCTCGAGCCGGCTCCGCCATTTAATGAGATCATGGCTGATCATCCAAGTTCAGTACCCTGTCCCTGCCTTCTCCCCATATCCCTTGATCCCTTTAGCCTTAAGAAATATATCTAACTCCTTCTTGAATATATTTAATGAATTGGCCTCTACTGCCTTCTGTGGTAGAGAATTCCACAGGTTCACCACTCTCTGGGTGAACAAATTCCTCCTCATCTCTGTCCTAAATGGCTTACCCCTTAGACTGTGAACCCTGGTTCTGGACTCCCCGACCATCGGGAACATCCTTCCTCGCATCTAGTCTGTCCAGTCCTGTCAGAATTTTATAAGTTTCAATGAGATCCCCTCTCATTCTTCTAAACTCCGAGTACAAGCCCAATCGACCCAATCTCTCCTCACACGTCATTCCTGCCATCCCAGGTATCAGCCTGGTGAATCTTCGCTGCACTCCTTCCATGGCAAGTACATCCTTCCTCAGATAATGCAACCAAAACGGCACACAATACTCAAGATGTGGTCTCACCAAGGCCCTGCACAACTGCAGCAAGACATCCTTGTTCCTGTACTCAAACCCTCTCGCAACGAAGGCCAACATACCATTTGCCTTCTTAACCGTCTGCTGTACCTGCATGCTTACCTTCAGCGACTGGTGCACAAGGACACCCAGGTCTCGTTGCACTTCCCCTTCTCCCAATCTATTGCCATTCAGATAATAATCTGCCTTCCTGTTTTTGACATCAAAGTGGATAATCTCGCATTTATCCACGTTATATTGCATCTGCCATGCATCTGCCCAATCACCCAACCTGTCCAAATCATACTGGACTTTCTTGGCATCCTCCTCACAGCACACACACCCACCCAGCTTTGTGTCGTCTGCAAACTTGGAGATATTACATCTAGTTCCCTCGTCTAGATCATTAATATATATTGTGAATAGCTGGGGTCCAAGGACCGATCCCTGCGGTACCTCACTAGTCACTGCCTGCCACTCGGAAAAAGACCCGTTTATTCCAACTCTTTGCTTTCTGTCTGCCAACCAGTTCTCTATCCAAGTCAATACCTTGCCCCCAATCCCATGTGCCTTAACTTTACACGTTAATCTCTTATGTGGGACCTTATCGAAAGCCTTTTGAAAGTCCAAATACACCACATCCACTGGTTCTCCCTTATCTGTTTTACCAGTTACATCCTCAAAAAATTCCAGTAGATTAGTCAAGCACGATTTACCTTTTGTAAATCCATGTTGACTTTGTCCGATCCTGTCACTGTTTTCCAAGTGCTCTGCTATTACATCTTTTATAATGGACTCTAGCATTTTCCTCACTACCGATGTCAGGCTTACCGGTCTGTAATTCCCCATTTTCTCTCTACCACCTTTTTTGAATAGTGGGGTAACATTAGCTACCCTCCAATCCATGGGTACTGTTCCAGATTCCATCGAATGTTGGAAGATGATCAGCAATGCATCTACTATTTCTCGGGCCACTTCCTTAAGTACCCTAGGATGTAGATTAACAGGCCCTGGGGATGTATCGGCCTTCAATCCCATCAATTTCCCTAACACCATTTCCCTACAAATACTGATTTCTTTCAGTTCCTCCCTTTCATCAGACCCTATGTTCCCCGACATCTCTGGGAGGTTATTTGTGTCCTCCTTTGTGAAGACAGAACCAAAATATGTATTTAATTGGTCCGCCATTTCTTTGTTCCCCATTATAAATTCCCCTGATTCTGACTGCAAGGGACCTACGCTTGACTTCACCAATCTTTTTCTCTTCACATATCTATAAAAGCTATACAGTCAGTTTTTATGTTCCCTGCAAGCTTACTCTCATACTCTATTTTCCCCTTCTTAATTAATCTCTTTGTCCTCCTCTGTTGAATCCTAAACTGCTCCCAATCCTCAGGTTTACTGCTTTTTCTGGCCAATTTATTTGGCCTCTCCTTGGATCTTATGCTATCCCTAATTTCCCTTGTTAGCCACGGTTGAGTCACCTTTTTTGTTTTATTTTTATGCCAAACTGGGATGAACAAATTCTGTAGTTCATCCATGCGGTCTTTGTATGTTTGCCATTGCCTATCCACCATCAACCCTTTGAGTGACATTCCCCAATCAATCCTACCCAACTCGTGCCTCATACCATCGTAGTTTCCTTTATTTAAATTCAGGACCCTAGTCTCTGAGTCAACTACTCAATACCTCTATTTATGAATCCCAAGATCCCATATGCTTTGCTAACCACTCTCTCAATATGTCCTGCCACCTTCAGGGACCTATGCACAATAACTCCCAGGCCCCTCTGTCCCTGCACACTCTTTAAAACTGTGCCATTAAATGTATATTGCCTCTCCCTGTTCCTTCTGCCTAAATGCATCACCTCACACTTCTCTGTATTAAATTCCACCTGCCACTTGGCTGCCCATTCTGCTAGCCTTTCTATGTCCTGTTGCAGTCGATTGGTATCATCCTCACTGTTTGCCACACCAAGTTTGGTGTCATTGGCAAATTTAGAAATTCTACTCTGCTTTTCTTGTGATATATATATAAATGACCTGGATATTGGAATACAGTGGCCCCAGCACTGACCTTTGGGGAACACCACTGTCTACCATCCTCCAGTCTGAAAAACAGCCATTTACCACAACTCGCTGTTTTCTGTCCTTAAGACAATTCCTTATCCAAGCTGCCACTGACCCACCTATTCTATGAGCCTCAATTTTGTTAACCAGCCTTCTATGTGGTACTTTATCAAATGCCTTCCGAAAATCCATGTAGACAACATCCACTGCATTCCCTTCATCAATCCTCTCTGTTACTTCATCAAAAAATTCCATTAGATTAGTCAAACATGATCTGCCTTTTACAAATCCATGTTGGCTCTCCTTAATTAGCTTAAACCTCTCCAAGTGTCTGTTAATTTTTTCCTTGATTATTGTTTCTAAAACTTTACCCACCACTGATGTTAAACTGACCGGCCTGCAGTTACTAGGATTGTCCTTGCACCCTTTCTTGAACAATGGTGTCACATTTGCCACTTTCCAATCCTCAGGCACCTCCCCCGCATCTAGGGAAGATTGGAAAATTATGGCAAGCCCTTCCGCTATCTCCTCCCCCAATTCCCGTAGCAAATTGGGATACAAGCCATCTGGACCAAGTGACTTAGAAACGCTGCACTGTCGGAGGGACAGTACTGAGGGAATGCTGCACTGTCGGAGGGGCAGTACTGAGGGAGCGTTGCACTCTCCGAGGGGCAGTACTGAGGGAGTGCAGCACTGTCGGAGGGGCAGTACTGAGGGAACACAGCACTGTCAGAGGGGCAGTACTGAGGAGGCGCTGCACTGTGGGAGGGGCAGTACTGAGGGAGTGCAGCACTGTCGGAGGGGCAGTACTGAGGGAACACAGCACTGTCAGAGGGGCAGTACTGAGGAGGCGCTGCACTGTGGGAGGGGCAGTACTGAGGGAGTGCTGCACTGTCGGAGGCGCAGTACTGAGGGAGTGCTGCACTGTCGGATGAGAATTGGGGGCCCAGCAACATCCTGATCTCTGGGAACCAGGAGACTTCCAGTAAAGCCACCTGCCCCGGTGCCCAGCTACACACCATCCCCACCATTGTCCCTGGGGCCGGGGGTTTCCCCCGGGGTGGGCCTCCCAGCTCCCAACCCAAGGGCACTCTGGACCTTCCCCAGGACACTTCAAAATACAGAGTGTGGCAGAGGGCACCAGTCGGGGTCAGACTGTGCAGGGTGTGTACCCGAGTCTGCAGTTTACAGTTAGGAGAGTGAGGGGGCACCAGTCGGGGTCAGACTGTGCAGGATGTGTACCCGAGTCTGCAGTTTACAGTTAGGAGAGTGAGGGGGCACCAGTCGGGGTCAGACTGTGCAGGGTGTGTACCCGAGTCTGCAGTTTACAGTTAGGAGAGTGAGGGGGCACCAGTCGGGGTCAGACTGTGCAGGGTGTGTACCCGAGTCTGCAGTTTACAGTTAGGAGAGTGAGGGGGCACCAGTCGGGGTCAGACTGTGCAGGGTGTGTACCCGAGTCTGCAGTTTACAGTTAGGGGAGTGAGGGGGCACCAGTCGGGGTCAGACTGTGCAGGGTGTGTACCTGAGTCTGCAGTTTACAGTTAGGAGAGTGAGGGGGCACCAGTCGGGGTCAGACTGTGCAGGATGTGTACCCGAGTCTGCAGTTTACAGTTAGGAGTGAAGGGGCACCAGTCGGGGTCAGACTGTGCAGGGTGTGTACCCGAGTCTGCAGTTTACAGTTAGGAGAGTGAGGGGGCACCAGTCGGGGTCAGACTGTGCAGGGTGTGTACCCGAGTCTGCAGTTTACAGTTAGGGGAGTGAGGGGGCACCAGTCGGGGTCAGACTGTGCAGGGTGTGTACCCGAGTCTGCAGTTTACAGTTAGGGGAGTGAGGGGGCACCAGTCGGGGTCAGACTGTGCAGGGTGTGTACCCGAGTCTGCAGTTTACAGTTAGGAGAGTGAGGGGGCACCAGTCGGGGTCAGACTGTGCAGGGTGTGTACCCGAGTCTGCAGTTTACAGTTAGGGGAGTGAGGGGGCACCAGTCGGGGTCAGACTGTGCAGGGTGTGTACCTGAGTCTGCAGTTTACAGTTAGGAGAGTGAGGGGGCACCAGTCGGGGTCAGACTGTGCAGGGTGTGTACCCGAGTCTGCAGTTTACAGTTAGGAGAGTGAGGGGGCACCAGTCGGGGTCAGACTGTGCAGGGTGTGTACCCGAGTCTGCAGTTTACAGTTAGGAGAGTGAGGGGGCACCAGTCGGGGTCAGACTGTGCAGGGTGTGTACCTGAGTCTGCAGTTTACAGTTAGGAGAGTGAGGGGGCACCAGTCGGGGTCAGACTGTGCAGGGTGTGTACCTGAGTCTGCAGTTTACAGTTAGGGGAGTGAGGGGGCACCAGTCGGGGTCAGACTGTGCAGGGTGTGTACCCGAGTCTGCAGTTTACAGTTAGGGGAGTGAAGGGGCACCAGTCGGGGTCAGACTGTGCAGGGTGTGTACCCGAGTCTGCAGTTTACAGTTAGGGGAGTGAGGGGGCACCAGTCGGGGTCAGACTGTGCAGGGTGCGTACCCGAGTCTGCAGTTTACAGTTAGGAGTGAGGGGGCACCAGTCGGGGTCAGACTGTGCAGGGTGTGTACCCGAGTCTGCAGTTTACAGTTAGGGGAGTGAGGGGGCACCAGTCGGGGTCAGACTGTGCAGGGTGTGTACCCGAGTCTGCAGTTTACAGTTAGGGGAGTGAGGGGGCACCAGTCGGGGTCAGACTGTGCAGGGTGTGTACCCGAGTCTGCAGTTTACAGTTAGGAGAGTGAGGGGGCACCAGTCGGGGTCAGACTGTGCAGGGTGTGTACCCGAGTCTGCAGTTTACAGTTAGGGGAGTGAGGGGGCACCAGTCGGGGTCAGACTGTGCAGGGTGTGTACCTGAGTCTGCAGTTTACAGTTAGGGGAGTGAGGGGGCACCAGTCGGGGTCAGACTGTGCAGGGTGTGTACCTGAGTCTGCAGTTTACAGTTAGGAGAGTGAGGGGGCACCAGTCGGGGTCAGACTGTGCAGGGTGTGTACCCGAGTCTGCAGTTTACAGTTAGGGGAGTGAGGGGGCACCAGTCGGGGTCAGACTGTGCAGGGTGTGTACCCGAGTCTGCAGTTTACAGTTAGGGGAGTGAGGGGGCACCAGTCGGGGTCAGACTGTGCAGGGTGTGTACCCGAGTCTGCAGTTTACAGTTAGGGGAGTGAGGGGGCACCAGTCGGGGTCAGACTGTGCAGGGTGTGTACCCGAGTCTGCAGTTTACAGTTAGGGGAGTGAGGGGGCACCAGTCGGGGTCAGACTGTGCAGGGTGTGTACCCGAGTCTGCAGTTTACAGTTAGGAGTGAGGGGGCACCAGTCGGGGTCAGACTGTGCAGGGTGTGTACCCGAGTCTGCAGTTTACAGTTAGGGGAGTGAGGGGGCACCAGTCGGGGTCAGACTGTGCAGGGTGTGTACCCGAGTCTGCAGTTTACAGTTAGGGGAGTGAGGGGGCACCAGTCGGGGTCAGACTGTGCAGGGTGTGTACCTGAGTCTGCAGTTTACAGTTAGGGGAGTGAGGGGGCACCAGTCGGGGTCAGACTGTGCAGGGTGTGTACCCGAGTCTGCAGTTTACAGTTAGGGGAGTGAGGGGGCACCAGTCGGGGTCAGACTGTGCAGGGTGTGTACCCGAGTCTGCAGTTTACAGTTAGGAGAGTGAGGGGGCACCAGTCGGGGTCAGACTGTGCAGGGTGTGTACCTGAGTCTGCAGTTTACAGTTAGGGGAGTGAGGGGGCACCAGTCGGGGTCAGACTGTGCAGGGTGTGTACCCGAGTCTGCAGTTTACAGTTAGGGGAGTGAGGGGGCACCAGTCGGGGTCAGACTGTGCAGGGTGTGTACCCGAGTCTGCAGTTTACAGTTAGGAGAGTGAGGGGGCACCAGTCGGGGTCAGACTGTGCAGGGTGTGTACCTGAGTCTGCAGTTTACAGTTAGGGGAGTGAGGGGGCACCAGTCGGGGTCAGACTGTGCAGGGTGTGTACCTGAGTCTGCAGTTTACAGTTAGGGGAGTGAGGGGGCACCAGTCGGGGTCAGACTGTGCAGGGTGTGTACCCGAGTCTGCAGTTTACAGTTAGGAGAGTGAGGGGGCACCAGTCGGGGTCAGACTGTGCAGGGTGTGTACCCGAGTCTGCAGTTTACAGTTAGGAGAGTGAGGGGGCACCAGTCGGGGTCAGACTGTGCAGGGTGTGTACCCGAGTCTGCAGTTTACAGTTAGGGGAGTGAGGGGGCACCAGTCGGGGTCAGACTGTGCAGGGTGTGTACCCGAGTCTGCAGTTTACAGTTAGGGGAGTGAGGGGGCACCAGTCGGGGTCAGACTGTGCAGGGTGTGTACCCGAGTCTGCAGTTTACAGTTAGGGGAGTGAGGGGGCACCAGTCGGGGTCAGACTGTGCAGGGTGTGTACCCGAGTCTGCAGTTTACAGTTAGGGGAGTGAGGGGGCACCAGTCGGGGTCAGACTGTGCAGGGTGTGTACCCGAGTCTGCAGTTTACAGTTAGGGGAGTCAGGGGGCACCAGTCGGGGTCAGACTGTGCAGGGTGTGTACCCGAGTCTGCAGTTTACAGTTAGGGGAGTGAGGGGGCACCAGTCGGGGTCAGACTGTGCAGGGTGTGTACCCGAGTCTGCAGTTTACAGTTAGGGGAGTGAGGGGGCACCAGTCGGGGTCAGACTGTGCAGGGTGTGTACCCGAGTCTGCAGTTTACAGTTAGGAGAGTGAGGGGGCACCAGTCGGGGTCAGACTGTGCAGGGTGTGTACCCGAGTCTGCAGTTTACAGTTAGGAGAGTGAGGGGGCACCAGTCGGGGTCAGACTGTGCAGGGTGTGTACCTGAGTCTGCAGTTTACAGTTAGGGGAGTGAGGGGGCACCAGTCGGGGTCAGACTGTGCAGGGTGTGTACCCGAGTCTGCAGTTTACAGTTAGGGGAGTGAGGGGGCACCAGTCGGGGTCAGACTGTGCAGGGTGTGTACCCGAGTCTGCAGTTTACAGTTAGGAGAGTGAGGGGGCACCAGTCGGGGTCAGACTGTGCAGGGTGTGTACCCGAGTCTGCAGTTTACAGTTAGGAGTGAGGGGGCACCAGTCGGGGTCAGACTGTGCAGGGTGTGTACCCGAGTCTGCAGTTTACAGTTAGGGGAGTGAGGGGGCACCAGTCGGGGTCAGACTGTGCAGGGTGTGTACCCGAGTCTGCAGTTTACAGTTAGGAGAGTGAGGGGGCACCAGTCGGGGTCAGACTGTGCAGGGTGTGTACCTGAGTCTGCAGTTTACAGTTAGGAGAGTGAGGGGGCACCAGTCGGGGTCAGACTGTGCAGGGTGTGTACCCGAGTCTGCAGTTTACAGTTAGGAGAGTGAGGGGGCACCAGTCGGGGTCAGACTGTGCAGGGTGTGTACCCGAGTCTGCAGTTTACAGTTAGGGGAGTGAGGGGGCACCAGTCGGGGTCAGACTGTGCAGGGTGTGTACCCGAGTCTGCAGTTTACAGTTAGGGGAGTGAGGGGGCACCAGTCGGGGTCAGACTGTGCAGGGTGTGTACCTGAGTCTGCAGTTTACAGTTAGGGGAGTGAGGGGGCACCAGTCGGGGTCAGACTGTGCAGGGTGTGTACCCGAGTCTGCAGTTTACAGTTAGGGAGTGAGGGGGCACCAGTCGGGGTCAGACTGTGCAGGGTGTGTACCCGAGTCTGCAGTTTACAGTTAGGAGAGTGAGGGGGGCACCAGTCGGGGTCAGACTGTGCAGGGTGTGTACCTGAGTCTGCAGTTTACAGTTAGGGGAGTGAAGGGGCACCAGTCGGGGTCAGACTGTGCAGGGTGTGTACCCGAGTCTGCAGTTTACAGTTAGGGGAGTGAGGGGGCACCAGTCGGGGTCAGACTGTGCAGGGTGTGTACCCGAGTCTGCAGTTTACAGTTAGGGAGTGAAGGGGGCACCAGTCGGGGTCAGACTGTGCAGGGTGTGTACCCGAGTCTGCAGTTTACAGTTAGGGGAGTGAGGGGGCACCAGTCGGGGTCAGACTGTGCAGGGTGTGTACCCCGAGTCTGCAGTTTACAGTTAGGGAGTGAGGGGGCACCAGTCGGGGTCAGACTGTGCAGGGTGTGTACCCGAGTCTGCAGTTTACAGTTAGGAGAGTGAGGGGCACCAGTCGGGGTCAGACTGTGCAGGGTGTGTACCCGAGTCTGCAGTTTACAGTTAGGAGAGTGAGGGGGCACCAGTCGGGGTCAGACTGTGCAGGGTGTGTACCCGAGTCTGCAGTTTACAGTTAGGAGAGTGAGGGGGCACCAGTCGGGGTCAGACTGTGCAGGGTGTGTACCCGAGTCTCAGTTTACAGTTAGGAGAGTGCGGGGGCACCAGTCGGGGTCAGAC